>NC_080671.1:364324091-364626591 GCF_030247195.1 Topomyia yanbarensis
TTTTTGAACGGCAATCGCACTGGATGGAACAAAAGTGTGTGCCCCTTCTAACTCGTATCGGGAGAACTTTGGTGTTAAATTACGTCTACTTCGACCAGCCTTTTCGGCTGGTGTACCGAAATTCGTGAGGATAACCCTTGCACTGAGAATGCTGCAAAATAGGTATGGCTTTGTATTTTCGAAAACGTTTTACAACAGAATGCAGCGCATCTTCTAGTACTTTTGGTGAATAAGCCTCCAAGACGTAATTATGGAGAATTAACTTTTCAGAAAATAATTAAAGATTTGGCATCATTAGTAAAGTTATCATTATTTTTATAATTGATGGTACAACAATTCATCAAATTCTCATTACCCCCGATCCTGACGCACTACACTGATAGAATATATTCGTAAATCGCTGCGAATTAGACTCGTACAGAAAATTTTCATAAAATATACGAATTTTTTCGTACATATGATGAATCATTCGTAGTTCAATTGAAACACTTTTATTTTTTATTACGAGTTTTTTGTGAAAACCACGAAACGACTTTCGTTGGCTTATTACGAAACGGCTTCATTAGGCAAACGAATTGTTCACTGCTATATACGAAAGGCTTCGTAATATTTACGAGCATCATTCGTCAAACCGTCAACGTCAAAGGAGAGGTAGAATATGGGCCAATAATTGTTGATCATCACGACGATCTCGGTCTGACTATTTAATAACCGTATCCGTGTCCTCCGGTTTCAGGAAGATTTCCTGAACCTCTTTCGCTTCCAGTTGATCCATAATCCGGAGCAGTACGGATCCAGTTGAGCAATCGCGAACTGCTCGTTGGTTTTGTATAAAGAAGTTTGAGTTTTTCTCTGCTGGAGCAATGTAAAAATAATATCCTATCAAATACGAAAACTTTTCTAAGATGAACGAAATGAATTCGTGCGACCAACAAAATCGTTCGTAATATACACAACCGTTTATTAAAATAAACGAATTATTTCGTTTCATTTACCAAAATGATGCCGTTTCCAACGACAACAATCGTGCAATGTACACTAAATAAGTAAATATTACGAAAACTTTCGTTTATCAAGCGGCCATTTATTCATACCACAATAAAATCGATTTTGCCAGATCGGCTTTTTAAATAAAAAATCGGTGTTGTCAAATATCGATCCCAAAAGATCGAATGAAAAAATATGCTAATAAATATGAAAACTTTTCTAAGGCGAACGAATGAATTCGTGAGACAAACGAAATCGTTCGTAATATACACAAACGTTTATTAAAATAAACAAAACATTTCGTTTCATTCACGAAAAATAGTGTCGTTACAACGATAACATTCGTGCGGTGTACACTAAGTAAGTAAAATTTACGAAAACTTTCGTTCACCAAGCGGCCATTCTTGTTCATGAAATGAACGAAACCTACTATTTACAATGCACGAAAATACTTCGTTGCAGAAAACGACGAATGAATTCGTGTATTTCAGGTTCAATTTCATAATATTTACGAATTTATATTATCAGTGTAAAGACAAACAGAAAACGCCGCTTTAAGTCATTTTCCTTCTATTTTCCAAAAAACAATATGTGGTCTAAGCATATTTGAATTGTTTTATTTTTTGGAACATATTATTTTTGATGAATTGTTAAAAATGTCGAAGGTTACATAACAAACACTTATATAACTCATACCCCAATAGCCGTAGCTAAACAGTTTTTTCAGCAAAAATACGCCCCTATATTTGGCTCAACTATTTGAAGTGTTTCCTATACTTTTCAAATTTTGTAGATATCTAGTTTTGAAAAAAAAACAACGAAAAACACCAAAAATTAAACTTTTTACCAAGTTTCAAAGGCTCTGCCGCCCTTATAATCCACAATTTGTACAAACTAACGATACAAACTTCTCCATTTGGATCTCCAGAAAAATAAAAAAAATGCTGAAAAAAATCCAAGACAGTTCAGGAGCACTTCAACAAGCATGAATTTGAAATTTTACCCAAAATCGGCCCATTTTACAAAAAATCAAAATTCGCCAATAGTAGGGAGCGTTTTAACAAATTCACTCCGAAGAAGAAAGTGGTCCTGATACCCTAACCTTTCATTCAAGACGGGAGCCCGATGACTTTTTGCCTTTCTCAATAGAAAGGTATTGCAATTGCTCTGAAAACCGTCTGCTTAGTTCGGAAAATGTCTGTGTGTGTATGTATGTGTGTATGTATGTATGTGTGTGTATGTGCGTCTGTGTGTGTATGTGACCAAAAATGTCACTAATTTTTCTCAGAGATGGCTGAACCGATTTTGACAAACTTAGTCTCAAATGAAAGATGCAACGTTCTCATAGGCTGCTATTGAATTTCTAATGGATCCGACTTCCGGTTCCGGAATTACAGGGTGATGAGTACGAACACGCAGAAAATGTCGATTTTAATAAATTCTGCAATGAATGTATAAAGGTGAAAAATTTTCCAAAATATGACCACAACTGCTTCGATTTGTAGTATTAGGTCACTAACATCCATTCAAAGTCTATTTGGCCACATTGGCCACCATCATCGGTTCCGGAAGCCCCGGCGGAAGTATCTAGATTCAGAATAACAGTCACATCGGTTTCTCGGAGATGGCTAGACCGATTCGACTAAACTTGATCTCAAATGAAAGGTATTGCGTCCCCGTAAATGGCTATTTAATTTCATCCCGATCCGACTTCTGGTTCCGGAGTTACAGATTGTGGCGTGCGATCACATAGCAAATTGTAATTCAAACCGCTACTCCGATGAAAGCAAAAAAGGTAAAAGTTTCGCTAAAATGTCTCTCAAACAACTTAAATTTTCTGTTCTAGGTCACCAACGGCCAACCAAACTTTCGTTCACTACATTGACCACCATAGACGGTTCCGGAAGTGCCCGGGAAAAGCGGCCATCTTTCAAAATTTACGAACTCACATCAGTTTCCCGGAAATGGTTGGGCCGATTTTCACAAACTTGGTCCCAAATGATAGCTATAATGTTCCCACAGATGTTTATAAAATTTCGTACGGATCGCTTATATGGGGCCGGAAATATAGACTAAATCGTCCGGTCACATATGAAATTCCCATATAAGCCGGAACTCAAATTTTTTTTTCAAAGGGGGGACCCCATGAAATTTCAGAAATTGAATTCGCATTTTTGATGCTAAACATCTTTAAAATGCATGAAACGTCGAGATTTTATGTTATCTCGAAAAAATTTTTTTTATAAAAAATCGACTTTTTGGGACTTTGCCGATTTCGCACCTTTTTCAGTTCAATATTACCGTGGCTGTTTTTTTCTTTTTCAAAATTTTAGAACTCGAATAATTATTTATTTTCCTGTATATATTTGTCATGTGATGTATAATAATAAAATGTAACCATATATATGCATTTAAATGCTTTTAATGAATATAAACAACGCACATATTCTTGTGAGTCATGATTGAGAAAGGCACAATTGCACCGCTAGGTGGATTAAAATAGGTTTTTAACATGATGTCATTTTGAGACACCCTATTGTGCATATGTATGAGAAAAGCATAATTGCACCAGTAGGTGGATTATAAAAGTTTTATTAATTTTGTTGGTATCTAAGATTGTTCTACATAAAATTGCCAAACAAAATGTAAAACAAATTACGCCAATCCATAATGCCGTTCTTGAGTGATGCGCGGTCTTACGTACGTCTAGGGTTCGTCGCGGTTGCGATAATTACCGCAACCGCGCGGTATTTACCGCACCCGCACCGCAAAAACTGCGGTGCGGTGAGATACTTTTTCCCGCGGATGCGGTGCGGGAAATGAGCATTTACCGCGCGGTATTACCGCAACCGCGCTTCAAAAAATAATTGATAAAGTATGCAGTCTGCATTAAAAAGTGAATTAAAACTATGACTTTTACCATTTGAGAAGGACGCAACTAGATTTATTTTCTGAACGAATGCTTAGCAATCTCATTATTAGGAACATTTCTCTCTCTCTCTCTCTCTCTCTCTCTCTCTCTCTCTCTCAGAACGTTCGATTTTTATTTATTACCCTACAATAGAGAAACATGATAAACATTTAATTGCTCTAATTTCCATAGACTTGACAATGATTTGAAAAGAAATCCGAATATAATCTGTATTCGACCAATCGCTACTTGATTTTTTACATTTTGGTCATTCAAATATGATAAAACATACTGTTACTAAGAAATAAAATCTATAAGCTGTACCCAATATAATTTGGCACCATTATTTTTACGACATATTTTGAAAACTATTTGTTTTATACTTCAAAGAAAAAAATTACAAACGAACCTTTTCAAATACATAAAACGCAAAATCCAATCATTGAAAAACAATTGAATTTTTCTGTCAAATCCAATTACAAAATGCATCATTTCTCCTGATTCCTCTTGGTAATCGTGGAATTATGAATCCTTTTCAATGGCATTTTCTCGATAGTGAATTTTGATTAATTTGGAGAACTTAGAAATGAACTAATGATACTATGACTTAAAAACAATCCAAAGAATGTAATTATCATCATCAAACCAAACGAATTTGGAGGAATTTTTTTCGCGTGCGTCCATCGTTCGTCCAACTGGGAATATTTTCTACCATATTAACGAATAATTTTTTCAGTTAGGAGTATTTTGTAACTTTTTGAAAGTAAAGCTTTCGAAGTTAGTGTAGGGCATTGCGATTTTTGTTGTGTTTCTCAAAGTCTGCCTCAAGGTCTGCTGACAAATGTCAAAGTTATCCCAGATGCCAAATTTTGCATGGTCTGGACAGTTTTTGCCTTAATTGAAAATTTATCTCGAAACTTTAACGTGGGGGTTAGGTATTTTTACATAGAATCTGTATACAAAGTTTGAAAGAAATCGGTTAAGTAGTTTTTGAACACCGCTAATCATATTTTTCCAGATACCAGATTTTTGCATGGAAAAATTACAGCATGTTATTGAAATGATACACTATAATGTACAAAAGTTTTGATCAGTTCGCTTCACGCAAAGTTTCAAAAAAATCGAGAAAAAGTGTTTTTTTCACGCCAAAACCATTACCACTCTTAATAAAACTTGCAAAGTTGAATATTTTCATAAATGTTACATTCTGAGGAGTCCGTCAAAGGTAATTTTCGTGTAAATAAGAATAACATTTTACTATATATGGCTACACAAAACAAATGATTAATTTTTCTACACAATTTTTATAATAATTTTTACCGCATTTACCGCATTACCGCGCGGTGCGGTGCGGTAAATGCAATGCGGTTGCGGTAAGCGGTGCGGTTTTATTATTTTTTTGCGGTTGCGGTGCGGACTATCTATTTACCGCCCACATCCGCACCGCGACGAACCCTACGTACGTCAACTTTGTTTTTTCTGTATATAGATTTGATTATATTGAAGCCATGAAACGTAGAAACAAGAAAGGTACGATTTCACCACTAGGTGAATTAAAACAGAGTTTTTGATTAAAAGTTGATTGCTATATTAATTGTTTAATATTACAGAATGACCTATAAAATCTGCAAATTCTTTGTATTCACAATTTTAATAAAGCCTAAAAGAACTAAAAAATCGCACCGTTACGTCAAATTTGAAGTTTTTAGCCGTTCTTAAGTCTTTCCTCCACTAAATTTAGTTTACTTTAGATCATTATTATTAGTTTTATGTTTCCGATCGATTCTGAGGCAGCGGGCTGTACGCAGTTTTGGAATTCCACACTTAGACAGAACGTCACCACGGGCACCATTTTGTTTTTTTCGTCTTGACTGTTTCCTTCTATGTTTTTTCGTTGGCACGCAAAAAATCCAAATTTTGCTTATTTTTCGGTCGTTTGAATGTGAATCTCTCCTTAATAAGAATCGTTTCACTAATGATCTGGAAACTGTTTCGGCTTCTTTGTTTACAATTGGTTTAATTGTAATACATTTCCTTAAATCACTTTGAATGGTTACGGCATATCTATTGTTATTATTTGTCTTTTGAAATGGTTCTACAGTGTCGATTGTTAAAATTTTTCAGAAAAAATTCACGAAAAATTGTTGTTCGTTCTACAGATTCGCGTGGAATGACCCATATAATGAGTATTTAACACATACACTCAGGTTCGATAGATTATGAAAAATATTTACGAGCCAAGTAACGACCTAAGGACACGTTCGGGAGTAGTTCAGTAGATTCATAATTTTGACAGTTCGATAACATAAAACTGAAAATTTTAAAACTAGAACTTTCTCTCCTCTGTTGCAGTTTGAGCTGATGTTCTTTTTAGTTTAAAATTTATGTCAGGTCCTGTCTTAAGCGTCACTGAGCTTAAAATTATTTTTCCAGTCTGAATATCTGTGCTTATTTTTCACAAAGTTGTTAATCGTAATATATTAATGCCAAGAGGAAGAGATAGTTAATTAATTGAAATAACCGATTAATTTAAAAGTATAGCAGAAAGCATGGTGATAGACATCGTAATCGATTACCTTAGGGACAGTGCAACGATCCCACCATACGTTGCTAACACTAAGTCAGAGCATTTTGACAAAAAATGATTATGAAGAAAAAATCCCTTGCTTAGGATTTTTATGAACGTGTCCACTGGAAAGCAGACAGAGAAAGAATGACCGGAACGGTGAGAATGAAGAAACGGTGAAAATTCACCTTTTTATTGGAAACACTGAGAATAGATATGTCCTCAAGCAGGAATCGAACCTGCGGTCTCCCAGTTTCTTGTTGGGTGGTTAACGCACCCAACTAGAGCCTGAGAGATTGCAGGTTCGATTCCTGCTTGAGGACATATCTATTCTCAGTGTTTCCAATAAAAAGGTGAATTTTCACCGTTTCTTCATTCTCACCGTTCCGATCATTCTTTCTCTGTCTGTTTTGCAGTGGACACGTTCATAAAAATCCTTAAGAAAGGAAAAAAACAAAGACTCGCGTCAAAACAAGGAATGTATCCCTTGTTTATTTATGGTCGACAATGACTGGGCAGTGCGTAAGCCTCTCGTACCTGAAGGCATAAAATAGACCCCACTTGCGGTCCTTAGCTTCCTGCCCAGTAACTCCTAGCCCTGGCCTCCTCGTGGCGTCGACTGGGATACGAGTAACCTTAGTGAAGATCGGGTAACCAACCCCGGTGGGAACTTTGGTCGTATGCTGGCAGGGAAGGGGGGGTTACCCTTCTTCGGAAGGTGTAAACCTGTCCTGGTGCCCAGGTGGGACCTTAAGCAGTCCTGGCACGATGGCCCACCGGCGAGACAGGTGGTTGGCGTAGGCCCTATAAGCCACCCCTTAAAAAACCCACATAACGAACAATACAGAAGAGAATACGACCCAGAACAATCGGCAACGACCCAGGCGACGAATAAAGGATCACGATTGGAAACTCGGAACATGGAACTGCAGATCGCTCGGCTTCGCAGGATGTGACAGGATAATCTACGACGAGCTACACCCCCGCAACTTCGATATCGTGGCGCTGCAGGAACTTTGCTGGACGGGACAGAAGGTGTGGAAAAGCGGGCATCGAGCGGCTACCTTCTACCAGAGCTGTGGTACAACCAACGAGCTGGGAACCGGCTTCATAGTACTGGGCAAGATGCGCCAACGTGTGATCGGGTGGCAGCCGATCAACGCAAGGATGTGCAAGTTGAGGATCAAAGGCCGTTTCTTCAACTACAGCATCATCAACGTGCACTGCCCACACGAAGAGAGACCCGACGACGAGAAAGAAGCGTTCTACATGCAGCTGGAGCAGACATACGACGGTTGCCCTCTGCGAGACGTGAAAATTGTCATCGGCGACATGAACGCACAGGTAGGAAGGGAGGAAATGTACAGACCGGTGATCGGGCCTAACAGCCTGCATTCCGTATCAAATGACAACGGCCAACGATGTGTGAACTTCGCAGCCTCTCGTAGAATGGTAATCCGAAGCACCTTCTTCCCTCGCAAAGATATCCACAAAGTCACCTGGAGATCACCGGACCAAGTAACAAAAAATCAAATCGACCACGTTCTAAGCGACGGTAGATTCTTCTCGGACATCACAAACGTCCGCACTTATCGCAGTGCGAATATAGATTCGGACCACCACCTAGTTGCAGTATGCTTACGCTCAAAACTTTCGACAGTGCATAGCTATCTTCGAAGCCGAACGCCGCGGCTAAACATCGAGCGGCTACAAGATGGCAGAGTGGCCCAAGAATACGCGCAGCAGCTGGAAGTGGCACTACCAACGGAAGAGCAGCTAGGCGCAGTTGTCCTTGAAGATGGCTGGAGAGATATCCGATCCGCCATAGGTAGCACCGCAGCCACTGCACTAGGTACGGTGGGCCCGGACCGAAGAAGCGACTGGTACGACGGCGAATGCGAGCAGTTAGTCGAAGAGAAGAATGCAGCATGGGCGAGAATGCTGCAACACCGCACGAGGGCGAACGAGGCGCGATATAAACAGGTACGGAACAGGCAGAACTCGGTTTTCCGGACCAAAAAGCGCCAGCAGGAAGACCGAGATCGCGAAGCGATGGAGCAGCTGTACCGCGCTAAAGACACACGGAAATTCTACGAGAAGTTGAACCGCTCACGCAGGGGCCACGTACCACAGGCCGACATGTGCAGAGATACAAACGGGAATCTTCTCACGGACCAGTGTGAGGTGATCCAGAGGTGGCGGCAGCATTACGAAGAACACCTGAACGGCGATGCAGCAGACGACGAGGATGGCACGGTAACGCACCTGGGAGCACGCGCGGAAGACATTACACTACCGCCTCCGGATCTCCAAGAAATCCAGGAGGAGATTAGCCGGCTCAAAAATAATAAAGCCGCTGGGGTTGACCAAATACCAAGCGAGCTACTAAAACACGGTGGCGAGCCACTGGCTAAAGCGCTGCACTGGGTGATTACCAAGATTTGGGAGGAGGAGATTTTACCGGAGGAGTGGATGGAAGGTGTCGTGTGTCCTATCTACAAAAAGGGCGACAAGCTGGATTGCTGTAATTACCGAGCAATCACCCTGCTGAACGCCGCCTACAAGGTACTCTCCCAAATACTATGCCGTCGACTATCACCAATTGCAAGAGAGTTCGTGGGGCAGTACCAGGCGGGTTTCATGAGCGAACGATCTACCACGGACCAGGTGTTCGCTCTTCGTCAAGTACTGCAGAAATGCCGCGAGTACAATGTGCCCACACATCATTTGTTCATCGACTTCAAAGCCGCATACGACACTATCGATCGAGATCAGCTATGGCAGATTATGCACGAGTACGGATTCCCGGACAAACTGACGCGATTAGTGAAGGCGACGATGGATCGGGTGATGTGCGTAGTACGTGTCTCAGGGACGCTCTCGAGTCCCTTCGAATCACGCAGAGGGTTACGGCAAGGTGATGGTCTCTCGTGTCTGTTATTCAACATCGCGCTGGAAGGTGTAATAAGAAGAGCAGGGATCGACACGAGTGGTACGATTTTCACAAAGTCCGTTCAGCTACTTGGCTTCGCCGATGACGTTGATATTATTACACGAAACTTTGAGAAGATGGAGGAAGCCTACATCAGACTGAAAAGAGAAGCCAAGCGCGTCGGACTTGCCATCAACACGTCGAAGACAAAGTATATGATAGGAAGAGGTTCACGAGAAGAGAATGAGAACCGCCCGCTTCGAGTTTGCATCGGTGGCGACGAAATCGAGGTGGTTGAAGAGTTCGTGTACTTGGGCTCACTGGTGACCGCCGACAATGATACCAGCAGAGAGATTCGTAGACGCATCGTGGCAGGAAATCGTGCTTACTTTGGCCTCCGCAAGACACTTCGGTCGAACAGAGTTCGCCGTCGTACGAAGTTGACCATCTACAAGACGCTGATTAGACCGGTAGTTCTCTACGGGCACGAGACCTGGACCATGCTCGTGGAGGACCAACGCGCACTTGGTGTCTTCGAACGGAAAGTGCTGCGTACCATCTACGGTGGAGTGCAGATGGAAGACGGCACATGGAGACGGCGAATGAACCATGAGTTGCATCAGCTGTTGGGGGAGCCGCCCATCTGTCATACCGCGAAAATCGGACGACTACGGTGGGCCGGGCACGTAGCCAGAATGTCGGACAATAGCCCGGTGAAAACGGTTCTCAATTGCAATCCGACCGGTACAAGAAGACGTGGCGCGCAGCGAGCACGATGGATCGACCAGGTGGAAGACGATTTGCGGACCCTTCGCAGATTGCGTGGCTGGCGACGCGCGGCCATGGACCGAGTGGAATGGAGGAATCTTTTGTATACGGCACAGGCCACTTCGGCCTTAAACTGTTAATAAATAAATAAATAAATCCCTTGTTTATCAATATGGCATAACTCAGTCAGTTTCACTAATCTCAATTGAATCGCAAATTAACGCACTTTTTAGTTTTAAATATTCCATTGCTATGTTTAAGAAGTCAGCTCTCCAAATTCAAGAGCTTCCCTACAATTCCAATGTTTTCACTAAGCAAACTGTATTCAATGTGTATAGGTTGTTGTTGAATAATTTCGAATAAATCCAATGGCTTTCGTGTTATCAAGAAAATTGGCAGAGTTACTTAAAAATTACGTCTAGATTTTAGAAAAGTCGCGTCGAATATTGAAAGTTGAAGGTATTTGCTTGCATATACCCACCGCATAAAACAACGGTTGAATATATCGCCCTTCACTAGACACTTCCTAGCTAGCACTGTCGAGGAAGAAAACACTTCTCAGAAGCCTTTCCCCCGGTTATCATACTGGTCGCTCCTGTGCTGCTGTTATATATTGTACACCTAAATAAAATATTATCATATCACTTCTCCCGGCTTGGCACCGAAGCAGACGAATGCTTTTAGCCAACAAGGCACCGTTTATCGGTTACATACATTTCACAATCGGGTCGTAACTATAAGGCATATGTGTAGCCAGCCCTCGGTACAATGTCTGCCCCGGAACGGCAACCTTTCAGAGATACGTACGGAACGGACGACGTAAGTGAGTTCCACCGCATCCCAATCAGAGTGGCCCCATATCAACAAGCCGTTCGGTTGCCCCCTGCAACCTTCTCCGCTGTAGCTCCGGTTGGATTGGCTTCACCACAGATAGTAACACCTCGGCGGGTGCTCTTTGCATGAATGGAAAATCCTGGCCGCTTTGGGTGTGATTTTGCTGTCGACCACCGACCCAGCACCGGACAAACCGGTGCAATCAACCGGTCGACCAAGTGGTAATCCATCCAGTTCCGGACAATGAGCCATTTGGATTTGCACCATATTTTAGGCGCTGTTTAATGGATTAACTTTATATCTCTTGCTCAGAGCAACCGGAGCGGTTCTTCGGGGACAGTCCTCCCCTCTCTTCACCAACCAACTCAGTATGGTGCTAATCGGGGAGCAGCTACCATTATCCAGCCATTGCGTCCGAAACGGGACCAATAGTCGGTGCAGGAACAAAATACGCTAAAATGAAGAAAAAATGAGCTCACTCAATTGACGCCCCTTCGGGTTCACCCCGGCATGCGGTACTTTATAACTTGGATTTATGGTTATTGGTTCCTCATAAGATTAGTTATTTATTATTTTTTTAACACCACACTTTGCGACGATGACACCGACGACGACGACAACGAATACCAGGAAGAAAATAACAGAGTAAAAAGTGCCCCAGAAAATAAGGTAGAGACACAAAGGCTGGTTACCTGTTTGCCCGTTCACAGAGAGACAGGTCCTCGTGCGCAATGGTATCACTTTAATCTGGTCCCTGCGGCCGCCTGAGCTTTCGATCTTTCATCTTCATTCTTTAATCTTTTGCTCTTATTGATTCCTGTACCACATTCTTGGGTTCGAAGTTTGACTCGGTTTTCGGGGCGGATATCTCGTCAGTTGCAAAGTAGGTAAATTGGATTGTAACTATTTCGACGTTCGGTGGCTTCATTTTCTCACGCGGTCTTTCCACTTGACGTTTCGTAACTGTTGTTGGAATCGTTTTATGTTTCATCTATCTGATGATTGACACCTTTTGCTAAGAGTTGGTCTCATGCCTCTGCACCAACCACTTGTCCTTCGTTTAGCTAAATATAAATTAAAAGTTTAAGGATAAAATGAGAGAAACAATAAAAATGTACGATATTAGCACTCTGACGCCAGAAACGACAACATAATACGGCATTTTGTCAAACTGTTTTTAAAAAATTCTCGGATGGTTTGAAACTCGAAATTGATCCATCAAAAAGTTTTCTTTCAAGTTTATGCTAAGAAGTAAACTCGTCGGTAATGGTGTTGCTACAGGTGCCTTGCCATGCAGCGCACATCGTCAGCCAATATGTGCACGGATGGAAAACGATTAAGATGACTCGCTATCAAGTCAGGTCAGACGCAGCTAGCAGCCAGGGTGGTATTAATCTAAGGTTATTAAAAGTTGCACCAAACTGTAATCAAAAGGACGGATAATTACTTCTTTTTGGCATATGTTTTTACACTCTTTCTGTGTAGCCTCGGAGCCATACATATGTATGTATCGTGCTCACGCGATGCTTATTATCGGATCAAATAAAACTTTCTCTGGGAGTTTTCTCCTGGGAAAAACCGGTGAAATCTTAATTGTGCGTGAAATGTAGGTAACATCTCACCTGACAAAGTTTGCCGAAGAGGAATTTGCTAATTACTCTTCCGCGTGACTGTTCCCGAGAAGTGTTTGTTCTGGCAAATCAAGTAGCTATTTGTTAGTCTACTCGTTGAAATTTGAGGAGTGTTGGGAGATGAGGGTAAAGGGATTATAATTTGTGCCTACTGCTGATAAACTTGACGAAATCCATCACACATAACCCATTTCTATTAGCGACTCGTGTTGGAACGACGACCGTATCCCGAGCAGAGTCTGATAACAAATTGAGAACTAAACTTGATGTTGTGATGTAGTAGGGAATGATTGCTCAGGTTGTTATCATTTTGGTCGTTTTAACTGTTAAAAGATCAAAATCGAAAGCAGAAAAACTATTTATGCTATCAGTGAAAGCAAATTGCAAACTCATTGAGATGGTGGAATATTTCATTTATAACAAAATAAGTAATCAATTTGATGTTTGTCAAAGAAATAGAAACAAACATTTTTTTTCTTAAAATGTAAGCACATCAAAATGAGATCAAAATATGATGTCATATATGAAAAAGTTTAAACTAATATCATTCTCGGATTGAAAGTCGAACAGTGAAGACCTAGATACTGAGTGTTCCAGTCAAAACGAGTGTACGCTATACAATAGTCCATTGTGACTATTGTATATACTTTTTCTTTCTCGATAGTAGCGGAGTTCTTTTAAAAGGAAAGAGCAATAATGGCGAATAGTGTACGGAAAAATACAGTGAAATTAGTCTTTGGACCCGACAGCAAAGTTCCTTCCTACCTCGAGGTTCTTAAATTTACGTTAAACAACTTGAAGATTGCAGCGGAAGACATTCATAGTATCTACAAAGACGAAAATGGAGGACAATTTTTTATAAAGTTCAAAGATGAGCCAAAGTTCGAAACGTTCTTCGCGGAAATCAACGAGCATTACACATTTCGATACGATGATGGACTTACCGCAAGAGTGCAGATCGATCAAGCCTCGCGGATTTTCAGATACGTTCGCATATTTAACCTGCCTCCTGAAATCGAGGATCGGGAGATCCAGTACGTGCTGGGACAATACGGAACAATAAGGCAGCACGTGCGCGAGCGGTTCCCAGCGGAAACCAAAGTAAACATCTTCAATGGCGTCCGAGGAGTTCATATGGAGGTTTCAAAGGAAATACCGCCAAATATACACATTGGCCACTTTCGCGCTCGGATTTATTACGAGGGATTAAAAAACAAATGCTTCTTTTGCAAAATTGAAGGTCACTTGAAATCTAACTGCCCTAAGCTGGAGAAAATTTCGACTACTGGCGGTAAATCTAATGTAATGACGCCATTAGGTAGACCAGAAAAGCCAATAATCGATAATTCCGAACCAACAGTTCCTACAATGACGGTATTGAATCTGAGATCTAAACGGAGTCAGCCCTCCACGAGCGAAGAGAACGTGAACGTGAGTTTTTCCAGAGACATCTCACCAATTACAGCATCACTAGCTGAATCGATGGCAGAACATTCTGAGGAATCAAAAATCAAGGAAAGAGACGAGCAAACGGGAAATGAGAATCACCAAGCTGTGATGAACATGGAAGACGAAATAAGTGAGCAACACCGACGTGCTACGATTAAACGATCCAAAGCCTCGTCGGAGGGAACTGGGAACGAGGAAACGATCGTGCCAGAGAAGAACCAATGCCGCCATGACACCGAAGAGATCCCCCTGAATACGCAGCAAAGCAAGCAGGACAGCGAATTGACAGAAGGTCAGAAGTTTGAGATGGTAACCAGGAAAAGCAAACTAAAAGGGATAGAAGGTAAGAAGATAGGTCTTTGAAATATTTCTCATTTAAATTAGGAAAGCAATGTACTCGAGAAAACTAGCTACCATTAACATCAACGCGATATGCTCGGAAGTGAAAAGAAACTTACTTAAAGACTTTATATGGAACAATGACATTGACATTGTCTTCTTACAAGAGGTCGCATTTGAAAATTTTGGTTTTATACCGACTCACTCCGCTGTTGTTAATATCAGCGAAGATCATAAAGGAACAGCGGTGTTGATTAGAAAAAGTATTGACATTTCACGTGTAGTGTTGAACCCTAATGGAAGAATACTTTCTGTTTGTATCGGAGAGATTAACTTCATCAATGTGTATGCACACTCTGGATCTAAGTTTCATAAGGAACGTGATCTATTATTTACAGAACATATAGTGCCTCATTTATCCGGTAATCATCCAAACGTAATTTTAGGCGACTTCAATTGCATATTGCTAAAGTAGGACTCTAACGGCGTTGTCAAAAACATCTGCAATGGGTTGAAATATTTAATATCGGGGCTTGGGCTGTACGATATCGGTAAGGAGAAAAGAAGAAATACACATTACACATTCTTCAAGGGCGAGTCGATGTCGAGATTGGACAGAATATATGGGCCCGAATCGTTCCTGACCAATGTTTCTAACTATGACACACAAGCCACGGCATTCTCTGATCATCACTCATTATTATTGACTTACAAAATAGATTCATTTCAAGATGTGACAATAAGGGGAAAGGGTTACTGGAAGATAAACCCCACTTTATTACAAGACGAGGACATTTACAACGAGTTTATACAACTAGTTTGCACTGTTAGAGAGAGGAGAGTATATCATGACGACTTCTCAAGATGGTGGAATTATCACTTTAAACCAAAAGTCAAAAGTTTTTTCAAATCCAAATCCTTTGAAGCCAACAGACAAATTGCTATGTCCAAAAGCTTTCTTTATAGTTCTTTGAAAGAGATTTCTGCAAAGCAGAGTGAAGGAGAAGATGTATCTGAAGAACTCTCGTACACATGATCCAAAATTATCGATATTGAACAAAAAAGACTAAACAACTTTAAACTCAAAATGCATACTAATAATCTACTCGAGGATGAAAAACTAAGTTCATTTCAAATTTCGAAACGAATAATTACGAAGGAAAAACAAAAAAATCTTATGGCTAACGGACAAATATACAGTACGAAGATGGAAATCCAAAAGGTGCTAGAGAACCACTTTAGAGAAATCTTCTCCAAAGACGACACTTACAATACTGGGGTTGAAAATATTTTGAATTTCCTAACGAAGCAGCTTTCACAGGAAAACAAAGATAAACTGATTGCACCCATTGAGCTTTCTGAAATTGAATTAGCACTCAAACAATCCACTAGAAAGAAAAGCCCGGGACCAGATGGATTGACCTATGAATTTTTCTCAACCTTTTTCGGAGAAATTCAAAATGATTTCCTGAAGCTGTTCAATGCATACCTGTCAGGTTGTGAACCACCTCCATCTTTTGTTGAAGGCGTAATCACGTTGATACCAAAAAAAGATCATTCAATTGACTTGAACGACAAAAGACCAATTAGTATGCTGAATTGCGATTACAAACTCTTCTCTAAAATATTAACAAACAGACTGCAACCAACATTAGATAGTCTTATTGGCCCGGGACAAGCGGCCTGTATTCCGAATAAATCATGCATCTCAAACTTAAGATTGTTACGAAATATAACAGTAAACGCCACTCGATCAAAGCGCTTCAAGGGCCTTCTGATCAGTTTGGATATTGAGAAAGCCTTTGATCGCGTTGATCACAATTTCTTATGGCTAGTGTTAGAAAAGTTCGGATTGCCCGGGATATTTGTGAATTGCATACGAAGCCTTTACAAAAAGGCTTCATCTGTGATACTTTTTAATGGATTTTTGACCAATAGAATAAATATTTCTTCCTCAGTGAGACAAGGCTGCCCATTAAGCATGGCCCTATTTGTTTTATATATCGAACCCTTGATCAGAATGCTGTACGATGGCGTTAAAGGTTGCTTCATAGACGATAGTTTCATTAAAGTTATTGCGTATGCAGATGACATTAATGTCTTCATACGGACCGATGCCGAATTTGATACAGTACTGGAGCTTATCAATTATTTTAGCATATATGCTAAAATTAAATTGAACACTAAAAAATCTGCATTCATGCGATTTAACAACTGCATCTCAGGTCCACATTTTCTCAGAGAATGTGATTCATTGAAGATTCTAGGAATAGAGCTGTACCAAAACTTTGCTGACACAGTCGAATGCAACTATTCAAAACTATTGACCACAATACAGTACCTAATATCAATTCATCTCAAAAGACATTTGAACATTTTTCAACGAACATGGATATTAAATTAATTAATTCTATCAAAAACTTGGTACTTATCGCAAGTCTACCCTCCGAACAATTCCCATATAGCGAAGATCAAAACTATGTGCAGAAATTTTATATTTAAAGGCATTGGGCTCTTCAGAGTCAGTCTGACACAACTATATCTGGAGATTAATAAAGGTGGTCTCTCCCTTATTGATGCGGAAAGCAAAATGAAATCCCTGTTTATAAAAAACATACTCTTCGGAAATCTAACCAATGGAAAAGACAGTTTTATAATCTCCCAGCAACATAACCGCGTGCTTACACGTAATGCAAGACAATGGATTCGCGAAAATGAGGAAATTGAAGGTTTCGCTGATATAACAACTAGCAAAAAAATCTATAACTATTTACTGAGCCGACAAAATATTATACCAAAATTATCAATTGAGTTTCCCGATCTACCATGGAGTATATACTGGCAAAATTTGGATCAGCGATTCATTGCTACACGCGAAAAGCACACATTGTTCCTGATGTTCAATGATATTGTTCCAACAAAAGCAAAGCTATTTTACAATAAAGTAAGAGGAGCAGATAGTAATACCTGTGATAATTGCGGAAAATTAGACACTTTGAAACACCGAATCAAACACTGCAATAGTAGTGAAACAGTATGGAAGTGGATTCAAAGAACGGTAATAGAAAAATTAAAAATTCTCATTAGGGACCCAGAAGAAGTGTTAGGCATGAGCATCGAAATAAACCAATTTCAAAGGAAAGTAGCATTGTGGTTGGTAGCAGAAGGTATAAATTACAACTTAAGAGCAACTGGCAAAGGTAGTATAGATGAATTTGTAAAAGAAGTAAGGGAAAAGAGATGGAACAACCGGACTTGGTACAGAAACGAATTTAAATATTGGATAAATGTATTGTAATTGAAGCTTGCTTAGATAATAAATGTTTTATAGAAAAAAAATAAAAAAATATCAAAATAAGATTTCAATTTGATGCTTGATATCAAAATGTGTTGTCTACTTGCTGTAATTTTGATGTTGGACTTTGCTCGGGATGACATCTACACTACAGTCATGGTATGCTGCAGTTGAACTAATATGAATGATTCAATTGCGCTGTTATAAGTGTTTTAGAGCACATTGTTTCAATCTCCAGTAAGCAATAATGTTTCATTTATTCTCTTATTCAATCAGTTCTTTTTGGTTCTCAAGCAGGAGTCGGACCTGCGATCTCCTAGCTTCCAGTTAGGTGCGCTAACTACTCCGCCATCGAGGAAATGTTACGATGGCGTCGCATATTCCCGGCAGTGTCGTGATCGCCGCCACGGCCTCCAACACCTACCAGTTGACATATATGACCCCCAATGTCTCCTATAAGCAGCAGGCACGTAGCTAGAGGGAGGCTAGGGGGCTAAAGCCGCCCCGAAATGCTTTGAAAATAAATTTCGAAAACATTATTATCAGCGACTTTAGCTTGTAGCTCGTTGGATTTGAGATAAAGTTAGAAAATTGCTGTTTCCAACAACCAAAATCAATGGTCACGAAATTCAGTGTGGTTTATGCTTCTGTCCCAGCCGGTGTAAAGCGAACGATAAATGAAGTTACTTTTATATTGTGTTCCTTGTCTGAAGAACAAAGGAACCTTCTACTATACTATGCCCTAGTAATCTGTTGAGATGAGTGAGTCGCAGAAGCAAGAAGTAGTGTACCGGCCAAATACTGTGATTAGTGGTGATTCTCATAAGACCGAGTATTTGTGATAAGGAACATTTTCTGAAGGTGAAAATGGAGGCTATTCTTACGATAGCCACCTTTATTGAGTTCTACTACCTCAGGTATTCGGCGCTCATAGCGTTCAACAAATTGGATCAGGCGAAATCATTGATTTTGAATGATTTAAAGCCATTAAATTTTAATGGTTGTGTGTGACAATGCTGTAATTAAGATCTTCATATAAATGCAGTACAATTACACATGGTATTCTTTGCACATATCAAAGGCAAACTAGTACGTTTCAGTTCTGTGAAAAAACGTCACATTACGATTTATTTACTGCTGAACACAAACAATTACCAAATGTGTTGTACATGTTCAGGAAATATTGACAACGGCAAAGCTGCGTCAATATCTCAAAATCTACAGCCAGCACAATAATTGAGGGTATTCACAATCATAAAGGCAACAAGCAAGCATGTTTGCGAACATAAAGTCAGCAACCACGATTATGACACGGAAGTGTTCAATAGCGAGATAGATATGAACGACCCCCTATACGTAGTTGGCGAAAAAAAAATATTTCCCTGCTTCGTAAACAGGTATCAACGTGCAATGGCTAAGAGCTTGCGTGAGATCTGTTGGACAACCAGTAAAACTAATTTTATTATTTTTATTGTTGGATATAGATATAACTGTATAACAGAACCATTGTTTCGATTGGCTAAAGCATTGAGCCGAGTTCACTTATGAACTATTTAAAAAAATAGTAGAAGAAGTTTAATGGACAACTGAGTACTAAAACGCTCCAAAAGTGAACACATCATCGCAAGTGATTGTCCCGTTTAACAAAACTCAGATGTAATACTCGATATTGGCAACTCTATTTTAAATTTAAATGACAGGTTTTGAATTGTACCCAATTTGAATTACTGTATTAGGTCTGTGCACTCTGTACTCTGAGTATAAATACTAGACATCACATTCAAGCGTACTAGGCAAAAAATATTTCAATTTACTGAGAATGATATAGCTGAGGCGACAGTTTTTGCTTTCGCGTCATTTTAACGCATCATCATTTTCATTGGCACTTAATTTCACTTTCATGTGAGGAATTCGTTCCGTTCATGCGACTTCGCAACACTGTTGCGACTAAAATGTTGTGACTGGTTTAATCTTTTAGTCCAATAATTTCGATTTTATGTCTTCAGTACAGTCTCACGATCTGTTTTTTATTCGTTTTGGACTAAAATGAGGAAAAAAGTATCAACTAATCTAAGAAGCCTCAAGAGCACCTCTTTTTTATCTTTTCTATGTACTCAGAAGGAGTGCTTTCGGATCCTCCTAATTCGGTTTGAACAGCATTTTTGAAAATACATTACGTCTTCGTTATCCGCACAACATTCAACGTTAGGTGGAACAACGTTGATTGAAATTGTTTCCTAAATTTTGGTAAAACAAACCTGTAATCAAAAAGCGAAGATGTCGTTATAATCGTTGAAGCGACGGGTCATTTCTAATATCGGTTGTTGGCAACGTAGTTAGTGTTGTGCATTTCAGAGTGCAGCAGTGTTCGAGAATAAAGGACACGGGTTGGTGCGTAAAGGTTAATTTGTGATAGAAGATCGGGAACATAATATTCAGCCATAAGAAGCTTAGACACGAAGGTAGTTTACGACGCAGGTCTACGATCTTCTAAAGTATGTAGTCCTAATAATCGACAACGATCTTCGTATTGTTCAGGTTCAGTGGATCGTTCCAGGGCAATTGACTTAACGCATATCGTATGAATCTGCGCTGGACAGCCTCACTTCGTTGGCTTCCAGTTGTATGGTGGGGGCACCCACCAGACCACGTTTGCAAATTCCAACGGTGAAAATGGTAGCTTATAAATTAATAAGAAAAACCAAATTCAAAAGCAAGAATTCGTCCATGTACTATACCATTTCTTGTATCAAACAACATATTGTCTATTGCCTTAGTTTTGGAACTGTTTTTCGCTAATAAATTTTCAGAATTACATCCAGTTTCAAGTGACTATCTCAAGTCACCAGAACAAGTTTTAAGCCCCTCCCGAAACAAAATCCTGGCTACGGACCTGATAAGAAGAACGTCACCTCTCCCATTCCTCGATCGGGCCAAATCTCCCTCGTTATCTATTTTTAGGTCCAGTGGACTGCGCTCAAGCTTGAGATATTATTATCACTAATAGCCTCCTTAGTTAGCTCAGTCGTCGCTAGACTTTGACACTGAATAGAGCTATGGAGGAATCAACTGATACGTGTTGGAGGCTGTGGCGGCGAACGCGGTATTGTGGGGGGGTATGTGGTGGCATCACCATGGTTCCTAGATGGCGGAGTGGTTGACGTGCCCAGCTGGAGACTGGGAGATCGCAGGTTCGATTCCTGCTTGAGGACATATCTCTTCTCTGTGTTTCTTCATTCTCACCGTTCCGGTCATTCTTTCTCTGTCTGATTTCCAGTGGACAATATATCATATATAATATATAATATATAATATATAATATATAATATATAATATATAATATATAATATATAATATATAATATATAATATATAATATATAATATATAATATATAATATATAATATATAATATATAATATATAATATATAATATATAATATATAATATATAATATATAATATATAATATATAATATATAATATATATTTTGGATGACAATTTGGTGAGATCATTGTGAGATTGTTTATCTTTTCGATTATTTATATATGTTGAAGAAGGACTAGAGTTCTAGGTGGGCTGCGCTTGTAAGTATTAGTAATTAGTATTAGTAACATTGATTTATATAACATCCAACTATTACATCTTGGACCTTTTGTTATCTCCGTTATCTTTGAAAACTGTTTCGGTTCCGAGCGTTTTCATTAAGTAGATGATATGATTATTATGACATTTAAATGCTTGTAAGGACGTGGCCAGTAGAGTGGGACATGGTTAGGTTATATGAAAAAATGAAATTTTGCTCCGAGTAACTTTTTGGGTCCCATTTAGATCCCAGAAGAACTCTGCAAATTTTTAGCTCGATCGGTGAAACTATATTTTTGCGCCCACGCACAGTGGTTTTTTCACCAAAAACATGCGAAAAATTATTCACACGAAAACAGAAAGCCGTACAGCAATGATGTCTTCTGGGATGTTTTATAATGATCAAAGACGTTTATTTTGATGGTATAGTTATAGTGATTAATCCCCCTTGAAGTGAGATATTTACTACAATTTTTATCAACGTATGAAATTCAAGATGAAGTATTCAGAAATGTCGAAGAACTTGTTTTAGCGAATATCTTGACTGAAGACCAAAAATCTCGATTTATATCACACTCGAAGTTATTTACCGTTTTTTGTGTATGGCCCCTTGATATCTTTTATTTAACATAACTTCTTAAATATTGTAGATACAGCTTTAGTGTGTTAAAAGGTGTTCGGCATATCAAGATACATGTCTTTCCAGAAGAGATCATTGGTCAATCTCCTGCGACTTAAAAGGAGTTGGGTAATTTTTGTAAAATAAGCAAAAGTTTCAAAAGCAATAACTTGTGAACGGGCAAAAACGGGCAGCCAGCTCTAATTGCAATTAGAAACGCTATTTCAACACAAAATAACTCAATGGAGCTAACTTGTCTCTCTTTGTCTCCAGTAGAGTTATGATTTGAAAAAACTATTGTTTTTCAATAAATGTTATATATTTTCGAAAATAATCGAGATAGGAAAAATTACGCGTTAATAAAAATGTGGATTTTGACGATTGAAATAGCACATGAAACATAGAACATAAGAATATCTTTGGCGTCTTCCAAATATAACGAACTATAACTTCTTAAGCATTCAAAGAAGCGACTTAGTATATTCAGCAAAGATATTCGTGATATTCGTCTTTTCCAAAGACGTTAGATCATTTTTTTACCAAAAATAAAATAGTTGAAAAATCTCACTTATAGGAGGATTAATCACGAAAATCATAGCAGCAAATGATAGACCCTGCAATTTCTGATAAATAGTCTGAAAACACTATTGACGTAAACTCAGCCAACGCCAACAATCAAAGACCGTTTGAAACACTTTATTTTTCAAAAATTGCAAAATAATGTAGAGAATACACACGATAAGCCATTGCTGTAATATAGAAGAATGTACATTTTGATAATTCAAACCTTTGTTCGGAACATACCGAACATGTTAGGATCATATTTAAAAGTTATAGTAATGAATTGGCTTTAAAGGGATCATCCACAAACAACCAGCAATCAAGTTGAAAATATTTAAGTTGAAGACTATATGTCTTCAACAAAATTATTGGCAAAAGCTTGCTCTACTTTGCCGAAGATATAATTTTAATATATGCACTCGCAAGAAAGTTGGTATATACATCTCACTTTTAGGGAGATTAATCATCAAAATAACATCATATAAAAGGGCTTATAATGCTCACAAATTCCTCCGAAGACATCATTGACCAAAATCTAACGATTTAGTCCTAATTAATAGATCGCACGATTTTGGCGAAAAAAACCACTGTGCCACGGTTTAAAGTTTACATGGGATTTTGCATGGGGAAATTGTTTTTTGCAAAACATTTCTTCCAAGACTCGCCCGTTACCTCCTAAAAATAAACAGATGCTGATTTTTATAGAAAACTTGTCAAGGAAATAAAGTCTAGAAGATCTGATGCTCGTGGAAAAAGTTATTAGGCAAAAACCGATTGATGCCCTGAAGATTGATTTGAAAATTTCTCTTTATATAGCATCACTGCTTCTGACTGTCGAATTATTTACAATTTTTTTTAACTTTCTCTTATTATGTACAAAAGAGGCCTCAATTTATCCCTCAAAACTCTTGAGAAGTGGTCAAACATATATAGTATAGATAAATGATTTGGACACAAGAAGAAAAGATTGAAACAAAATTGTGTATAATTGGACAACCAACAACAGTGGTATTAGAAAAAATGAATATTTTATCAATCCTTAGAGCATCAATCGGTTTCTGCTTAATAACTTTTTTCTCAAGCGTCAGATCGTTTCGTGGTTTTCGAGACTTTGTTTCTATGTTAGATTTTCTATAAAAGCCACATAACGATGTATTTTTACGAAGTGATGGGCGACTCCTGGAGGAATTATTTCGTGAAAGTTAATTTTCTAATGCAAAATCCCATGTAAACTTTAAACAGTGGGCGCAAAAATATAGTTTCAGGGATCGAGCTAAGCATTTGCACAGTTGTTCTAGGACTCAAATGCTACCTAAAAAGTTGCTCGAAACTGGATTCTAATTTTTGTCCCATCCTAGTGGCCAGGTATGTGGAAATGAGCAGGTCTACGTCATTGCGGATTGTGGCGAAATCTGATATGACAATGTATATGCTCATTCCTGCAACTCCATCTACGATTTGGGCAGGTATTCGTGCTATGCTATGTTATGCTGTATTCAGTCAGTTCTTTTTGGTTTATTTTACGGGAATCGAAACATTGGCGTTCTCTGTATGCACATTGTTACAATATTGTAGTTGTTTATATTAAAATGCAAATTTCGATCTCGAATATGGTGAATTACGTGCTTCTAGGGCCTGACTGTCAAAGCAAAAATAAATTATTTTACCGCTAATGCCGCATTACGCGAAACAGAATCGCAATGATTTCCGTTTGGAATACGGTGCAGTGTCAACCAAGCGAATGGGATTGGCCTAATCTTATTTCACGACAATAGACATCGGCACCGGCTCAGCCCTCCAACATTGAACCGTCAGTGTAAAAAGCTACGTATCCTTCAGATTGTCTTCCATACAGGCAGACAGACATTCTCCGCCAGGAGGAATTCTTGTATTAAAAGGAAAACTACATATAAGTGTAGGGTCACAGGGAGCAAATATATACTCATCCTAAGTAACCATTTGTGCTTTTTGTTTCAGAAAGACATGCAACGGTGTTATGTTCTAGAGTGTGCCTTTGAGCAGCAATAAATTTTGTCATGAACCAGTCACTGTTTTCTGCTACCACACAAGTTACCCGTATGCCAATATCTTCCTAATAATTTTGTGTAGATTCACTGAATTTGGGTTTGAGTCCCCAAAATTTGTTAAAAGGCCGTCTACATTGGCTTGGCCGAAGACCATGCAACTTGATCTACGACAACTATTTCAGAGTCAAAGAACTGCAACAGACGGGCTCCAGTCGTAATCCTTCGTTGCGTGAAACGCATCATTTTTCTGGATTAACTGATAGTCCAACATGGAGACATCATTGCTCAGCAATACCCTAAGGTTTGTTGCATCAAATCAAAAAGCATGTTAATTCAAATACCGGTGATCATCATATGATAATCATCGGTGAAACCATATGTCACAAATTCAAGCTAATTAAGATTCAACGAAACATCGGCGAAAAGGTTCCATAAAAGTGGTGACAGCACACTACCTTGAAGACATCCACAGAGACTCAATTTCCTTATCTCTACTTGTCTTAACGATGAGAACATATGTCGATTGTTAAGCATTGCGTATATCCAGCTCATAATAAATGACGGTACTCTAGGATTTCGCGAAAAAAAAATTCCTACACAAACGGAACTCTGAACTTATGCGATCCTCCCTCTGACGGTAAAACGGTGGTCGAATTGGAATCAACTCTATTGATTCTATTGATTGAAGAAATCCTCGGCAGCTCGGTTGGATAAAAAATTCAGGCATGCATTTTTTCGGGCCAATATTTTAGGACACAAAAAGAAAAGATATATTTTAGTTAATCTCTCTTTCCGCATGCGCGATACATCTGCCAAATAGTATTGAAAGCTGAATTCTTCTATGAAACTCACTTACCACTCGATAGTCTGCTTCCTCCGACGATTTTGGCTTATTACGGTACAGAGTGATCAATTATTTGAATAGAAGAAGTTTTGTGCGCATTAGCTGGCTACGGGACTGTTGTTTACTACGCAAATGTGATGTGATGATGTGTGATGTGATATGAAGCCACCATCAGCTCAAGGTTTTTCCAGTGAATGCGGGTAGACTTACCGTAGTTCCGACATATTTTACCATGAAACCTTCAAGTTATTGCTGTTGATGAAGGAGGTCAAAATGGGTTGTGCGGATACGTGATCAGAAAGATTCCCTTCCAACAATAACATCCAGTTAAAGGATAAAACACCTCGCTATACGTGCTTGAACCCACCTGATGGTTTGTTTTGAGAAGGGTGCGTCAATCTCATATCAGACCTTCTGAAGTTTCCTTCAAGTGACTCAGGCTGGCTATCCACGTTCCTTTGTCCAGTCCTCAATTCGAATGATACCCAGTTGCTCCCAATTCCTTCCCCGCATTTGTTATGTAGTTTATTTAATGTATGTTGTATAAAATATTGCATATGGCTTGAGTAATTTAGTATGGTACAATAAACAATGGGCTTATGAATATTATGATTTGATATATTTTTTTTGGAGTAGGGAAAAGCCCGCTGGAGTGTTGTTCCTTTTGAACCCCTTCTCCAGTAGGCACAAAACCTTCTCATCTTTTATTTTTAATCACAACAATTGTTTACATGAAAATTTGGGTATACAGCTCAAACTAATCGGTTACTATAATGGATAATCATTTAAAAAAGCTTGTTCCAACTATCACGTATTTTGAATATGGTGTCTCCAGGTATAACTACGCATAGCAATAACTTCATCTGTAGGTAGCACCTCTCCTGTAAAATATAATAGTAATTCCTGTTGACTATATATGCTTGAATCAATGTATCAGGTCGATGAGCTCGATGATATGTGGTGAGTGATGCAGATAATATATAAAAGAAAAGTTTATGGCTGTCGTTGACTGATATGATAATCCACCAGTGTCCTTTCGATGGCAGATTAGAATGAAATAGAGAATTGTATTTTAGTTTGTCTGTTATTTAAAAGGATATCGTAAATATAAACTAAAAACAATTCATTTAATAACTACTACCTGAAAATTTTGAATATAATTTAAACAGTATCTGAAACGCTGGTACTATGAGAATTTTTGCTACTAGCTTGCAGAGTACAATTAAGTTTAGTCGAATACTAATTATAGTTATGATAGGTATATAGCAGCATGTTAATGAATGTGCCGAATAATCTCAATGTCTAATGTTACAGCATGCGTTTTAAATAATATAATGACATATGAAAGGTGTGCGGCTAGGATGTATATTATCTGTTGACGTAAAATCACCCCGGCTACTGACGCGATTTTTGGCTAGTCCGGGATCATTCTCTGGTGGTTGTCTGTCGGCAATATTTACTACTGAAATTAAAATAAAATTCTGCTTTGGCCCCATCTGATGGTAGGAATTAATGTGTAATTACTATACAATTATATGTATCAATGATCACGATGTAAGAACAGTATGCTACATGTAAAATATGCATATAATACCTAACTATAGTGCAAGTAGTAAGATGTTAATAGTTATAACAATAAAATATAATGTATGGACTGTGTGGTACTATTTAAGATCATTCTAAAGAATAAGAATTTGTCCAGTTTGCGTCCCCCACTGGTCCACTTCGTTGGCTATTTGTTGGGCGTAGAGGTATTTTCTTGTAGGGCCATGTCATAATGCTCGTATCGTAAAATCCATTCTGTTGTTTGGGATAGATAGAATTGTGAATAATTTTGTTAATTTGGAGAAATGCATATGAAATGGTTTGCCTCGGGGTCTGAATTATTGAAAATTTGATAAAATGTGGCGTGTATTATAGAATTATGATTGATATGGTGGTTCAAATAGCAAACTAGTTAATGTACTGAAGGATAGCTGGTGAAAATTAAAGGGTTTATAAGGCATCTGTGGGATAAACAATATAATCCATGTGGACGTACAGCACTGAACAATGCATGCGGTTAGAATATTACGACTCTGTATTACGAATTTGTACCTATTATAAATATGATTATTGTTCTTATTTGTGCATTATGTTTTTTGTGTTTGGAGCCAGCTTCAAGATGTTTGACTTAATGTAAATATGTTTCAGCATTGTGGCATTCGTTGAATTTTTTGCTTATCTATCGTTAAAAAGCCTATTTCTATCTTTTGATTTCTTGCCGTTTTAACCAATTTTATAACTTTCAAATCTTCCTTTCTTATTGTTGCACGTGAATACATTTATTGATATTATTTTTCATTTATTAAGACTGTTGTTTACTACGCAAATCATAACAAATCCTCGAGAGCATTAATACATCTGTTTTTTTTTCGCACTGTGAGCGATGAACAAAATGCCTGGAGAAAACCCTCTAGCTCGCCTTTTCGCCGCTAGGTGGCACTGTATGCATCGTGCTAACACTGTAAACGAAACTGAAAAAGATAATTTAATTGTCTACAACTTTGTCGAAGACTGCTAGTAAATCTGGCTTTGTTAAAAGAAGTTATTAAACTTTTAACGAAGTGATGTCTGAGTCAGTTTTGCATGGGGCCTATCAATGCATGGTTGTGTATCAGTACTACTGAAAGAAATACAAAATCCTTGGTTGTCGCATCACGTCTTAGGAAAACTGAAAGGTCATTCGACCGTCTCAAATGCCCTCCTAAGGTTTCAGAGTATTCAGAGTATTCAGAGTGCTCAATTCAAGCGGAATCAGAATATTTCAACATGGGACTTGGTCAGAAAACTAGATGTTTCGCAATGTTTCGTCTAGTGGGCCAAGAAAAGATCCTAATTGAAAACGTATAAAATGCAGAACTTTCCAAATCGGCACGAACACCAGCAAAGTGTTGCCAAAAGGCGCGATCAAAAACTCTACACGACGCTACTACCGAAAGACAATTAAAGCGGATATCAAACAGTTGCTGGCACAGGAATATTTCACGGGAAAAGACTGCTGTGGATTACCGTTTCAAATGGAAGACGCTGTCGAAATCCGCTTTGAAGTTACAGACTTGGCAGGCCATATGCACTTGTGAAAAATGTAGTGAACCATTCGGGACCAAAAGGTCCATGAAATATGAGATTTATAAAACTGTGTGTCACCAAAAACGACTTTTGCCGTTATAAAGGTAGCACGATCAAAACAGTTGTTTTGGCATAATTTAGCGTCATACCACTATTCCAAAACTGTATACTTTTTCTTCATGTCTTCATACATATTCGTGGGACGGCTATTCTAAAACATTAATAGACCTTTCTCGTCCGACCTAACCCCTTTTTTTTTCTTATTTTTATTCAAAAGACTATACATTTTTAAGAATATTTCCTTTGAAATGAGGCTTTTTAGAGCTATCGTGATTTTTTAATGATTTTTTTAAATTTGAAAAATGCAAGAATGTTGAATATTTTTTCACCTTTGCAAGAATGGTGAGACTCAAAATGTGTGTTTGGGCAACACTGTTTTGTATATTTTTGCTTGAGTTCCTGGCAACGCGGCACATGAAGTGGTGAGTCGCGGTACACAGTTCATTGGTTATGTAAACAAACTAAAGTGAACCTCTCGGTGGAGAACATTGCATGATAATGTTTAACCTCATTTTTTGACAGTTCAGAGAGATTGTTTACATGGTCTTGGAATTTTTGTTGATTCGATCATAGTATGAGAAACTTGGTTTGGTTCGCTGCCAAATGTTAACACTTTCCAAACAAGGTCGCTCAGCTGTATTTTTTTATTTGATGTTGGCATCATACATTGTTCTGTTAAATTTAGCGTTTTTACTTTTCTTGTACATGATTCATTGAAGAAGTAAGAAATTTCTAGCCAAACATTTGAAAAAGGCCTACTGCCAAATGCAAACAAATCGAATTTTCATGTTCTCTATTAAAATCCTGGGATAGAATCTGTGGATAGATGTTTTATTTTTCTTTTTTCTGTTCATTTTATCTCTTGTCTTGCATAGCCACTCTTTCTTCCTCACATATTTTAAATGGACTGGCTACATTTGACAGTTCCCCTTGACTGCATTTGACGGTTCCCTTTGGCTGCATTTGACAGCTCCCCTGGCTACAATTGACATTAGGTTTTTTCGTATCCACACGTCTCGTCCCATTTAAAAACTATCTATCTGGCCATGTACATAAACAATGTTTATTATTAAACATAACGCAACAATGGATTATGAAGAGTTTTGATAATGATTTTATAACACTTATTATAAAATGATTATAAAAGATTATTGTAACTGATTCCAAAAGGATTATAAAGGCAGTGAAATACGTACTCAATGAATTAAGGGGAGTGTCTGATGTAAATAATATGCGCAATCAAACTAAATAAAACAGCATCAAATTTTTAAATAGAACTATAATGAATTCGACCAAAACTTCTTTTGCCTTTTTCTCAAGGTTTACGTTTGGCAGTTAGACCTTTTTCAAATGTTTGGGTAGAATTTAGATTAATTTTGCGTTGTTGCGATCAGTTTCATTTGGTTTGTTTTGCTCACAACGTTAGTCGCAGAGCATTTTGTTGATCTATGGCAATTGATGACCTTTACACCCCATACTAGGTCCGCTCCTGTTGCAGCTGTTTCGCCCCGTCCGGAACCGAGTCAACCGATGGTCCAGCCTGCGCCGCACTCGTCTGTCGCTATGTCAATGGCAGGGACTTGGATTAAAGGCTAAAATGTCAGCTACGGCTGGTGGTGCTGCAATCGGTTTGCCTTCGGCCACGTTGAAAACTCGGCTAACGGGAATATTCAGCGATTCCGATTCGAAGGAAGCAGCACCAGTAGCAGACTGCTTCGGTTCAGCAATACGCTCCGGTATCGGACGAAGCTAACACTCCGGCAAGACGAAGGTTTCAACGAGAGGCTCAGGCATAAGTAGCAGAGTCCTTGCACTTACTGCTTGTCGAGTGAACAATTCCGACGAAACCACTGCTGCTCTTACCAAGTTTGATCACCGTAATAAGTGCGACGTCAGCGGTATAGTGCCAGGAATAGTCGAGAAGAGTGCCAGGACTGACTTGCCGAGAGCTACAAGATTAAATAGCAGGGCGTTTTTAAAGTGACCATAGTATAATGTAGAGGCTTTAGGCAGATGATTTATTCAGCAGAATAAGATAGCAAAATTACCCAAAACATAAGAGCTGGCTGCCGCAGTGAATCCACACACATCATCACCTACAGAGGCAAGCAATATTGGAACGCAGTGAAATTCCTCACAATGAATTGCTCTCGTTAGATGAACTTCCAGGAAGTACAATTTTCATAGCATAATTTAGTCTACCGAAATTGTAGTCCTCAGTAGAGAGAGAGAGACTGATAGAGTAGCAGCAGCTAGGAATTTTCTTTCGAAAGCTAGCAGCGGTTTCGCGTATCCTGCGCTAAGTAGAGAGCGTTAAGACACATAAAAGAGGCACAAATCCCCGACTATGTCCGGGGAACGTGCCATTTGAGCCAATATATTCTGATTCCTGATTCCTATTGCGGTGCCAAAATGATGGCAACTCGGGATATAATATAAATTTACATATAATTTCTCCTCCCTGATATTCTTCCAGAATGTATAATGCTCTGCATTCTTATCACTACTATCAAATCCTTCTTACTCCTTATCGTCAGTGCCAAGCTCTGTTTTGCATTTGCCGGCTAAATCAACGACAATGCGATAATCGACGATACTTTTGCTGTAATGGAACTTGAACACGAATAATAAATAATTGTTCCATTCGAAAGCGATAACCTTGTTGTCCTCATGTTTGCAGCTATCATACGCTGGTAGGCATTCTGACCAATGGAAAAGTTCTTCGGTATCGGTATTGAACGATCAAAATCATTTCAACAACTTATCATCGACCGAATTCGTTACCTATAAAGTTCAGGTAAACTTCACCACCTAAAAATGAGTAATCAATCGGATCTTCTTGTTAGGACTTAACCCACGAGTAAACAAACAAATGTGTACAAATCCTTATCCATCATCCAGAAAGCAATCGTTTTGTAGCCCAATACTTGATCTTGCGATTCAGCATATGCCACCGGGTTTTACATCCAGCGCCGATTGGTCAATGTATGAACCAGGTTCACATTGTTCCAATCAACCTCTCCAACCTCTTGAGTTAATATTCTTTCAAAGAGCATCGAAAGTATTCAAGTAATGTAAATTTTAAAAGTCCATGTAAACAAGTCTTAGGTAAACAAGCACACTGAACTGTCAGAAAAGTGAGGTTATACATTTTCATACAATGCTCTATGTTTTTGACAGGTATATGAATGAATCATTTCAGCATCAGTGATGCCAGGTCTATTTAAACAATAGCCTGCAGTAAAATATAAAAGTCTTCAGATTGCTACAAAAATCTTCAATAAATTTGACATAGAAATGTAGTATGTATATATTTTAAATGATCAAAAATGTTGAAGGCTGGTGTATAAATTGGCTGGCATAGACTTTGTTCTGCTAAATATTTGTAATCTGCAAAACATCTGCAGTGAAAATGCAAAATCTGCAGATTTTCTAATATATGCAGATCTGGCATCCTTTTAGTATTCCCCACAGGAAATTCATCCAAATGGTGTAAAAATACGGGGAAACAAGGCAAGATAGGTATTCAGAATATGGGGTTAAACGAGCAGCTTACACTATTTTTGATTTTTTCAATAGTTAGAGGTACCAAATCATCGCGGCAATAAGTAGTAACGAATTGGGGATAAAAAAGGAAGCATCCCATCATATAAAATTTTTTGACGAGTAAGATCTATTATGACAGCGTGATTTAATTCTTTGGTTTTTCTAGAAAGGAGATACAACGTGTTACATTTTTTGCCATCCTCAAAACAAAAATCATTATAATGGTAAAACCGTGATTAAAGCAACGAATAAAAGTGGGAAAAATAACAGGTGAGTGTTTTAGAAACCTTGAGGTTCCTATTTTATGGAATGATTTTGGTTTGGGTGAAATCACAGATATTTTCAAGACACTCACCACTTTTGTGCAAAATGCGTATACGGGACTATTCGGACCCCCTATTCCTTCAACCACCGTAAAGGGGCTTGCGGCTACGCGCACGATTGCATACGCCACAGCAAAGTAGTAGTAGTAAATTTGTTAAATAAACAGATTTACTACTGTTATCTATAATTTCATTCTATCTTCATTGTCTAAAATTGTTACTAAACGACCATCGTGATGAGTATCAATTAACAATATTGAAACAATAAGAGGGTATCATCTAAGCAAGGATTGATCAATAATATACAACTTCAAAGAAAAGTAATAAATTTTTCGCGAATGGCGTCTTGTCACAAACCTTTGTTCTTTGACGTAGAGTGGGCGCAGATACGAAATCCTTCCCTCACCCACTTTCATCCCATTGCACTGTAAGCCTGCACGATGGCCGAAGCTTGCTGTGGAGAAGAAACATTTACCAAAAGTGTCCTATCCCCCAAATTGTGAAAAGCAATAAAACACCCATTACCGACATTAGTGTAGACGCAGGAAGTGGGGCGGAAAATTCAAATGACGTGTAAATAAAGTTGAAAGCGCCCTTTTTCGGCGGATGTGGCCTTCGAAGGCAAAAACACACATTCCCGCACGCATAAATATACAAAACAAGTGCGAACGCCATCGCCACCGAGACGCATGGTTTGGAAAGAAATTGGAGATCGCATCTGGCGCACACAATACGACATTACTATACACTGCTGAGCTTTGAAAAGGATCGTTCGGGAGGCCGGAAAAGTTTTTGATATGAGTTTTGACTTTCTGTCGGCGGGGGTTCGATGGGAAGTGGTGGCGCAGTTAAGGGTTCCCATTTGGGGTTGTGTGAAATACGGCTAATTGAGAAGGAAATTGAATTTAGTTGGTTGTGATATTCATGGAAGAAGGAGGGGAGTGGGTTGCGATTCGCTAGATGCCAATCGAAGAAAGGGTGAAATGTCAACTCATTTTGGTAGACTACCCATGATTGCATATTTGTCCCATTTTCTATGGGATTTCCTATCTTTATGGGACAGACTTGCGATCATAAGCAGTGAAGGTGTGGACGACTGAATTTTCTGTTTTAAATGGAAGAGACACATGTCGCCGGGATGTTTTAAAATTTCTCTGTTTGTTCAAATTTAATAAGCTTTGCCGGCAAAGAAATTAATGCTAATGGGTCCCAGAGTGAATGTATCAAGAGCCATTATGTTCAAATTGTCTCATTCAAATCGAAATGAATAGTTTTTATTCGGGTTAAAACAAAAATAACTTGTTCTGTATTCGAAAAATGTTTATGATTTATTGTTGGAACTGATTCCGTTGATGTTGAAGCATCGCATTAAATATTCGTTGTTTGATACATGCTGCAAAATAAACACAGTGAAAACTGTAGACTTTCCAATTGTGATTTTGTAAACTAGCAACAGCATCGAAATCGCACCCACAATCGTGTACCCATTTTTTAGCTCCCCCAACCGGATGTCTGCGGGAAAATTTTCAGCTTCCCATCCGGCCTGCCAATACGTGCGAATGCCGATTGTACTCATCGGATCACACTCGGAAGTGCCTCTGGGGAGAGCCAAGGAAACAATCAAAATTCAATTCACGTACCGACCGGCAAAAAACAGAAAAGATTGCTTTTCATTTTATGACATTTTTATTGCTCGTCGTTGGCCGTCGCCTGCGTCGTCTTCGTCGTTCATTCCGCGACATTTCCACCGGTCTTTTTCTCGGCGGTCCTGTCGTCTAGCTCAGCTCAGCTGATCACCTCCTTGGAAGATCATCCGCCCGAAACGAGTGGACTATAACAATGTAAAATGGGACACTTCGTGAAAATCAAATTCTGTCTCATTTCCCCCTTCGCTGTTCCTAAACTAACAAGTCCGAATAGGTCCGAAAGCGGACGGCCGTGGGTTTGGGTGGGAGACATTGCTATCGATATACCTAATCCATTGGTGGTTGGAATCGACAATTTTTCCCATGTCTGTTCAAGTGCTGCAGGGTTTCCTCTTTTTTTAGAGATCGAACCTGGCCGTGAAGGGTTTTTGGCCTCCGAACACTGGAAGTGTACGTTTTGCTTCGTCAGGAGCGCAATCAAGGATGTGACATATCGTATTTTGATGAGCTTATATAATATTTTGGTCGACATCCCCCTTTGGTTCGGTTTTCCGTTTTCCTTCACTTGACTGGTTCCGATTCCCAAGTGGGCGGAAGGTTTCCCGGAGGCTATTTTTGAGACGATATTTCTTGGAAAACGTTTTCGTTACCTTTCGGTACAGGAATTTTCACAATTCCTCGGGTCCCTCGAAGCGGAAATGAAGCGGAGCAACTGTCATCGTCATCGGTGGCACTTTCTAACGGAACGGAATATGATGAAATTTGAAAAGTTTCCATCCCACCAGTTAATTCGAGTTGAAGCAGAGCCCACGGCGATTGGATTAAAACTTTGATTTTCTCCCATGAATTCGTTGGTCGCGGCAAATCGAAGTGAATGGAATATAAAACGAGAAAAGTTTCGTTGAATTGATATTTTTTTGTTTTTCATTACTTTTTCGCTGCGCGAGAGAGACACATTTGGAGTGTAATTTGCATTTCAATACAATTGCTTGTAGTGCTACTGTACTGAAGCAATTTTTCGACAATTGCATATTTATTTGATTCAAACAATTCAGCATAATCGTACAAAATTAAAAATCTTCAAATGCTCAAGTGTGATATAGAAAATATAAATATCATTACATGTGCTATATCTCTAGAGAGATGGAAAACCAATCATTTCATTAGAGAATAAATATTAAAACTTAAAAAAAATATGTGCGCTACATTTTTCGTATACTTTTGAGAATTCATTACGAGTTGTGATTCGTGCATGATATTAATATCGTTTAGGAACGCAGCATTTATATTTTTTCTGTTTCGCGTCTTCATTGTAATATCGGAACGTTTACTCGAACGTGATGGAAAATTTCAAGTTACGGGATTTCAATATGCTTGTGATCATACCAATAAGGACCATTTATAAATTCTGCCACGCTATTAGGAGGAAGAGATATGACTAATTGTGACATAAATGGGAGATGAACACGTCATGTGCTTTGACGCAATCGGCCGTTTTACGCACGATTGCGCCATGTATATAGGAAATTCCATAGAACATGAACACTTTTGCGAGTAGCGGCATGAAAGTGCTACTACAAAATGAAGAAAAAACTAAAAGAATTTGATTCGTATTAGACCAAGGGGAAAATTAACGTGGTAATAAGACAGAGAGTTAGTTAGTATTGGGTAAGCTTCGCGTGACATAATTTTTGAATGTTCCACCATACCACTTTTAAACTCATTGTTTACGGTCCATTTTACATTGTGGGCAACACTCCCGACAGCCAGCTGTCCGGAGTTCAAGTTGTTTTCGATGAAACAATCTCAATAAACGATTAGCCAGAGTTTAAACGCCTAGAAGATTTACGTATCCTACGTATCGATTTGAGTTGGAGTTTGCTGGATGTGGGTTGCACCCACCTTCAGAATCGAAAATCTATGTCAATGGAGTAACATGGTTTTATCCTAGCTATGTCAAGCGAATCCCTGAAGTAGTGGATGTTTGCTTCTTTGACAATCGTGGGTTTCGAATGATTGGTATTTGCACATTACCCATTTCAAGGTTTTTCGGCATAAACATATAACAACTATGAATCTATCCTATCTCACAGATATCACCCACTACACGGAAGTCAGACAAAACCTCAAAAGTTGCCAGAGTTTGATGAAAACTTCATCTTAGAGCAGTACCGTCTTTACACATGGGCACGCTGGGCCAGGACCAAGAGCCTCGGAATTTTAGGGGCACCCAACTTAGGATGAATATGGAATCATTCTGAAGGCCATGTTGTAAAAAATTGTAGCACTAAATTGTTTATAACTCTTGAGCGTGTAGGCAACAATGGATCAGTAGCAGCTCGGAATCGCACATTGCACCTTATCCCATGTGACGTTTGAATAGCATCATATAATCAATCGACTCAGCTCAACAAATTGGGTAAATGTCTATTATCAAGAAGGAATGGAATTGGTTGGTGGTAGTGTCGGATTGGTTTGAAGTAGTTAGTCTTACTGACTAAACTTAAACCTCTTGTATCTTGCCATACTCATCCATCCGGGGCCACTGTTACACTGAAAAACATTGTTCCTAAAATCTTGCATAGAGTACCATGAATTCTGGAATATTCACATTTTTTCGTTACGAAAACAGGACTATGAACAAAAATCATTTGTTTTATAATTATGTTAAATTTCGCTTCAGTAACGCCCTCATAACGCTTTTATTAGTGGAAATATTAGTTTTTGTGTTGTGACATTCAATCACGGTTTCCTTGTCATTACCAAAACGATTTTCTGTACGTGAACTAGTTCACAACTTTATGATCATTACTCTCAGTTGATTCATGATGTTATTCATAGTTAGTTCGCAAAATCAAAACATTGTGGATATTTTCTCGTGCTCTATTTCACGATACTCGAAATTTTATTCATGAATCCATTCGATCCACGTCAACTAATTCATGATTATATATTAAACACAACTTACCATTCGTACTCCTGAAATAGTTCCCAAAATCATGAAATATTATTCATGTACTCGTTAACTCGTTCATGATTTCTAGTATAATTGTCACGACTGACCATGCGTACCCGTGAAATAAATCAAAAAATTATAAAATGTCATTCATGTCGTGACCTGGTTCATTTTATCTTGTATAGTAGTCACAAGTTACCATTCGTGCTTGTGAAATAGTTCACGAAGTCATCAAACATTATTCATGTAATCGTAAACAGGTTCATGATTCCTAATATATTAGTCACGATCCAATATCCGTGCTCGTGAAATAGTTCCCAAGTTCATTACATATTATTCATGTATTCATGAACTGGTTCATGATTTCTAGTACATGATTCACGATCTATTTTGCGTGAAGATAGACCTAATCATATATAATTTCATAGAACATGGTAATGAAATTTTCATGTGAGCTAATTTCTCAAAATGTGGAGTAGTAGTAGTCGTGGAATCATTCTTGTTCCGTGCACTTTTCCATAAAATATCCAGCTGTCAGCGACCAAAAATAGGTACGAGCTGTAGATATAAAAACTTATTGGGACCATTATCGTTATTCATTCGATGCGGTTCAGTGTGATGTCTGGATAGAAAACGGAAGCTGTGCTGAGCGCCTCAAATCGTGTTCGTAATATAGTTTACAGAATAAGATCCCGCGAACACTTTTATGGTCGGTTCACAAAATCGTCGCTAGAGGTCGCTGTAAACTTCCGATCACTGACCTAGGAAGGAGTTAAGCTTTTGAAGATATGCTGAACAAGTTTGTCGAAGACTGCAAGACAATCCAACCAACCGTTAAAGAGTTATTAACATTTAAAGTTGGATACTGCTGCTTAACATTCGCAAAGGGCGTACCGTAAACCGGGGTGACATTGATCACTTTTCGGAGTAATCATTACATATTTCTAGACGCAACAAATTTTTTTCAAGTTTAATATTTTAAAACCATGTACTGATATATGGAGAACAAGATTGAATGTTTTTACCTAAAATTGTCCGCTTACTGCTATTTTTCTAAAAATGATTTCAAGTTGAAGTCCGTTTTCGTATTCTGGGGTGACTTTGATAACCTGCATGTTCACTCACATTAAGTTATCATTGTCAATGTTTTTCATTGAAATGCTTGTTTAAACTGATTCTGGAAAGATATTCATTGTTAAATAGATGTTAATTGGTATTATTCAAAGTATTTCAATGTACCGTAAAGTTCGAGTAACCAAAATTCCTATAATTCGTGTCCAACTTGAATAAAAGATTCTGAAAACCTTTAAAACTACTGAAATTGTTTTATTTCAGTACTTTATCGATGTACAAAAAGTTTCATCCATTCTAACACGTTGGAATATTGAACAATAAAAAAATGTTGCGAATTTTAGCTTAAAATAATTTGAAATAATTGCCAATTAGTTTTACAAAAAATGTATTTAAAATAAATAAACTCTTAAAACTAAAGTTCCCAATCTAAAGGAAAATAAAAACTCGCTTGTAATTTATTACTTTTGCTCAAATCTGAGATTTATTTGTTTTATAAAAAATAGACACTTTACGAAGCTTCGTAAAAATAAGGTAAAGTCAAATTTCGGTTTTTTTGTAGATTTTGTACCCAAAAACCGAACAATATACTCAAAATGTATAACAAATCAGTATTTTATAAGTTTAGAGTAAAAATCAGTTCAAATTAAAATGATTCGGTAGATTATTCCGGTTAAATAAGCGATCTAGGAAAAAAGTTTCGAGTGATCAAAGTCACCCCGCTGATCAAAGTCACCCCGATTTACGGTACTCCGCTTATCTCATGTATGTGAACCACGCGTGAAGGTGGGACAAAATTAGGAAAAACTCATATATCTCTGAAACGATGAGAGATAGAAAGTTATGACGTTCCACAAAGTTGTAGAGGAATAAAAGGACTTTTTGGTTTCACTGGAAAGTTTCAGGATTTCTCTGCAAGGTGGCGGTAGTGAGCCTAGCAATTTAAAGGGAATACTATCTTTACAACGGTAAACGATGGATCATTTGGATGTTGTACAAAGTTATAGAGTAGCAAAAAAAAAATTCTTTTATCATTTGAAAAATGCAGTATTCTACCACATGGTGGCGCTAGTGATCAAAATTAATTCAAGGTAATACTCCTATCCATACAATGGTAAGAGGTAGTGCAATCTGATGTTCTGCGAAGTTATACAATATTTTGAAGGCATTCGTATCTCGTTGTGAATATAGAATTTAGACCACTTAGTGGTGCAAACAGCATCGAGAATGGATATATTTTAATACACCTTTTGAATGTTTTCTAAATTTTTCGAATTTTTGCTCCTATTTCTTGTGCAGAGATTCTTTTTTATACATAACATGTTACAAAGTTTTCTCAAGACTATCATGCTATGATAAAACCTATATTCTTAAATTTATTCGTAACCCCATTTATATTTCTCCTGTTGCATTCATTTATATAGCATTTTTAATTTTTTTAACTAACTGTTGACTAACTTTAAGAGCGCTCTTGTCTCAGAGATGTCGTGTATAGTGCCGCGCGTCAGTGCTCGTTTATTACCTCTCGCAGAAGAAGCGTACATAATGCGCTGTGAATCCAGTTAGACTTGCATTGGTTGCACGATTACAGGGCTGATAATTTGGTGATAGGTGAGAACTACTAGGGTCATTCGAATGCCAATTAGTGACCTTTTCATCAAATCTGGCCTCACTTATAACATAGAAATAGGCTGCTCGAAATATATTCTGTTTTCTTACGCGGGCTACTGGGCTTAAGTACTATATTGTGATAGAATATTGCCAGCCTGGGATAAGTACCTAAGTAGGCTACAATCCAATTCGCGCAGTGCTTCTATTATATTCAGCACCCCCTTTTTTGCAAATAAGCAAATCGTGCATGCCAACTGCGCTACCTGCCCAGTCGGGCGTACAGCATCAGATATTTGAACTTTGAATTATGTGATTCTTCCACCATGGGTGGATCGTCTCCTGCGAGAGCTGCAACATTGCTATCGGCGCTTGTCGATCGCCCTCACACTAGAGACTGAACCGGCTAGGTATTTTGTGAGGTTTATCGCGCATGTTGCTCGCTATCGCCGGAGAAATATAGTGTATGGTGTTGTCGTCGGTGTTCGTTGGTCGCCTCAAGACGTGCCATGTGCTGCGAACCCAATTCAAATGATATCACGGTGTTCCTAAAACCGTTATTAACAAAAAAATGACCATAAATTTGGCATACGGCATTCGAAAGATACAGTATCCAAGCATCTTCTCAGTGAATTTCAAAATGATCCATCGAGAGATTCGAGAGAAATTGCAATTTGCAATTTTATGACACGTTTCATAAGGCTACCAGCAAACACCCACGGGTTTGGTTCTATCTCTATGAACAAAAAAATATTTGTCTACTTATTTAGTACATGACATTCGAAAGATATAGTAATCAAGTATATCCCCCGCAAGTTTGAAAATATTTCATTGATGGAAAAAGTTATAACGTTTTGAATGTGATATTCGGTCATAGATGGGTTTTCTACCAGACTTCAAGCGTGAATCCATGTTTGTCCATTGACTATTTGGATCGTTTATACGTGTCGCGGTTTTTAAAGGAATACCTTACCATTTGATTACATAAATATAATGTACAAAAGGTGTTATTTATACGGTGCACTGAAAAAAAAAATGAAATAGGGTTGTCTACCAAACGTTAAATATAATGTGAAAACTAAAAAAATGAATAAAAGTTGGAATGTTTACTTCAAAAGGCCATATCTCAATGGTTTGTTAACCGATTCTAATTATTTTTTCATTATTGAACAGGTAAACGTTTCATCGTTAATTAAGTTCATTAAGAAGAATATAAAATAGATTTGTCTACATCAATAAATAGACAATATAATTGATCTCATTTATAGGTATTATCACTATTTAGTGAATATTTTTGAATTAAAAATATTTAATATATTAATTCTAGTTGATTGCAATTGTTGTATACTACGAATTGTGGATATATGAAATGTTAAAACTAACATAGTCGTGATTCGCTGGTCGCTTAATTTTTAACAGGAGCCGATTTTTAGTTGGACCTCCGCTAGTTGGTCCATTGTCGAACTAAAAACATCTGAATGTCAAATTCTCATGTTAAATTCAATTCGACAATTAAACTGACAATAGTTAGAGATATGAACAATTGAACTTGTACTAATAACATCCCCTTTGACCAGTTTTAACATCTGTCAACCCAACCAGCGAATCACGATTGTACAAAATTTCCATCAAAAACCCTATCATAACATAAATTGATCTGAATCAGCACATACCTTCATATTTTTAAATATATGTATCAAGTTTATGGTTTGATTTTTCCATGATTTGTAGTTTGCGTTCGTTGCATTCAACTAATGTATAGAAATTGATGGGTCGTCGTTTTGAATATAAAGATATTCACTAAATAGTGATAATACATGTAGTTGAGGATAATTATGTTGTCTATTGTTTGAAGTAGGCAACTCTATTCTATAATCTTCCTAATGAAAAATCATTGATGAAACGTCTACCTGTTCAATAATGAAAAAAATAATTGGAATCGGTCAACAAACCATTGAGATATGGCCTTTTGAAGTAAACATTCCAACTTTTATCTATTTTTTTAAATTTACACATTATATTTAACGTTTGGTAGACAACCCTATTTTCAATTTTTTTCAGTGTACCATATAAATAACACCTTTTGTACATTATATTTATGTAATTTAATGGTAAGGTTTTTCTTTAAAAACCGCGACACGTATAAACGATCTAAATAGTCAATGGTCAATTCACACTTGAAGTCTGGTAGAAAACCCACCTATGACCGCATACCATATCCAAAACGTTATAACTTTCGATTCCGTCAATGAAATATTTTCAAACCTTCAGGAGATATGCTTGATTACTATATCTTTTGAATGCCATGTACTAAATAAGTAGACAAATATTTTTTTGTTTATAGAGATAGGACCAAACTCGTGGGTGTTTGCTAGTAGCCTTATGAAACATGTCATAAAACTTCAAATTGCAATTTCTCTCGAATCTCTTGATGGATCATTTTGAAATTCACTGAGAAGATGCTTGGATACTGTATCTTTCGAATGCCGTATGACAAATTTATGGTAATTTTTTGTTAATAACGGTTTTAGGAACACTGTGCTAGTATTTGATTGATGGTGAAAAGCAATTGTTTTTCATTATTATTAATATAGTGCAATTAAATGGAAAATATCTGTCTTAAGAAGATTAATTGCGACGTTCCGCCAAGTCGCTCAAAAAGTTGTGAATTTTGTAAAAAAAACTTTTTTTCTCTCTTTGATAGTACTCCTAACGAACTGTCCTTTGCCTTTTCAAATAAAATTTGCAAAAAACCCTCTAAAAAAATCACGAACTTGGCTCATTTTATCGCCACAACTTCGTATATAACCCCTTAAGGTATAAATAATGCACATCAACGTAGATTAGCTCTTACATACATGTATGGTGTATACATAGATGTCCAAGATGAAAATATGTGCTTTTGAAGAACAGCTCATGAAAGAAAGAATGATGCATTTTATTATTTATTCAATGAATATAAGAATATTGCTGCCTCAATATTGATTATCTCCTATATTATTAAGTTCAATGAATATATTCTTGAAGCCATCAAAATAGAACTACGGAAACTGTCTGATACGAGAGAGTTTATTTGTGTACTGTGACGAGGTACCGAAACCAAAAAGGTATCGTCATAAACGTAAAATCTGTAACCTAAGGCTGATGCTGTACATAACAATGCAAGTTTCCATAGGCTCCAAAACTTAATATTTGTTCATTATTTACTTTTCAAAATAATTGGATGCAACTGTATTGGTTATACATATAATAGGCTTGAGGTGTGCTTGTACCAAACTGTATGTAAGCCTAACGTACTTATGCCTAACGTATTTATGCCAAACGTCGCACAACTGAATTTTATTGGGCGGCGTTCCTTGAGTGTCTGTATGTTAATGAGCATGCAACGTGCTTTATACGATGAAAGAGGAAATGTCGTCCAGGTTAGTTTACGAAGTGCGTACAAAAGAAATTGTTTTTGGACTGATTCGCTGCGTTCTTCGTACAGGACAGTGAATGGTTTCCATACTACGCTGCAATATTCCAAAATTTACCTGACATATGTATTATATAATGATTTAATTGTGTAAGGGTCTTCGTAGCGTTTAATAAAGCCCAGTCAACTATTTGCTTTGTTTATTGTTGCATTGTAATGTTCCACAAATACAATGAATTACAATACAATTTTTTTATACGGGAGATACGTACCGCATAAAAAATCAGCATAAAAACCGCATAACTTTGAAAATCCGCATAAAATTAAACCGCATAACTTTGAAAATCCGCATAAAAAACACATAAGGTGTGAAATATTTTTCAATATTACGATCCATAGTACTCAAGGAAGAGCTAGGATTTAAAGCAAGAAAGTTTAGAAAAGCGTGCAGTAGGGTCATATGAGCAAGCTTAGAGTTTCCCGGCTACTTAACTCTTTTTCTTCTGCAACAGTCAGGGAGTCAGGATCTTTTGGCATTAAATGAGAATCACCTGAGTCTGCGGCATGTCCAGACAAGCGTAAAGTCACTTAATGAATCGGAATCGCAAGACTGACCTCGGTACGTAACCGACCAGCATCGAGATAACGATTTCGTGAGAAATTTCATCGTCGGAAAATTTCTCCGTCGGAGTAGACTCGGCCCACCGCCGGGGACTAGTTCGAGTAGATCGAGAAATAGCTCCGGCAGATTCTCGTCGGGGCGACTGTCAACTGGAAGTCACCCTCCACCCAGAATCGCAGGACCGACCTCGGCATCTGCACGGGAAGCATCGGTTTCGGAAGATCTTCCACTGCCGGGGAATTCTTCGTCGGATCAGGAAAGATCCACCGTCGGGGACTATTCCGACTAGTCCGTATCGAATCGCCGGCTTGAATCATCGGTGCACCAGTGAACCGGACTCAATCCTCCACCGGGAATCGCTGAACTGACCTCGACATTCTGCCGGACTGCATCTATGTAAGAAAAACGTGTCTGTCAACGGTTGCAGGAGACATTCTTTCATTGGGGAACTCTCCGCCGAGGTAGGCTAGCTCCACCTTCGGGAACTACGCCGAGTAGCACCGAGTAGCAGTGAACCGGAAGCCACCCACCAACCGGAATCGCCGGATCGACCACAGCATCTAACTGGTCAACGTAGAGAGGAAGGCATGTAGAATACCATGCGGTGCAGGACTGATATGGCGGTTACGAGACAAGCGAAATCTAGCACGACCAGCTAGACCTGGAATCAAGTGAAGTGCATTAGCACGCCTCCCCCCGAAGTAGTCTTTTCAAATGGAATTCGGGGGGATTAGGCAAATGTCGGACGTCTTGGTGGAATTTAGAGGAATAGGGTTCAGAGTTATCTTCTCGGTTCAGAGTCACTTACCCTGGCACACGATGGACGAAATCGGTAGTACGGTCTAACTACTGAACGTGTGCCGGGTCGGCGTAAAAGCTTTACCACCAAGTAAAAAAAAAAATACACGCTCAGGGACTTTTTTTCGATCTCGCCGAACTGAGTCGAATGGTATAAGAGATTCGGCTCTGCGGGCCCCGGTTAAAAATTAGAAATTCCGACCGATTGCATAAGTTTTATTATGAGAAAGGTAAAAAGATATTCAGTCATTTTCTGTTTTTATTTTCACTGCATCAAGGATGCTTCTCATATCCTTAACCCAAAGACTAGTAATTTATAATCTAAAATAAAAATATGAATATTTTATGTCTTTTGTTTAAGCATGCGCATTCACGAGGATCTATCTATTGATAAAAGTCGCTTCAGGTGATGCCCTAAAAATTACAAGGAAGCTGTATAAAAAGAATCGCATAACTTTGAAAATCCGCATAAAAACCACATAACTTTTAAAATCCGTATAAAAAAGACTTCCATTTTTCTACAAATTGGTTTCCTAAGTGTATGTCTATGGGAATATTTGAAGTTTTTCTGCTGAAGGTTATTGTGTTACATTTCTTTACGTTAAGTTATAGTAGACTTTTGCTACACCATGTAAAATAGGTTGATTTCGTTTTGGAATACTTCAGCGTCTTTGACATTTCTTATTTCCAAGAAAAGTTTTATGTTGTCTGTATATATATATATATATGCACTTTTTGATTTGGGCCTAAGTGGGAGCCCTGGGGTATTCCAGAGGTGACACGAATTGGTTCAGAGAGTACATTCTGAAAGCGAACTGTTTGTTCGCGTTTCGTTAAATATCATTCGAGCCATTTCAAAAGTTAATTTTTCATGCCATATTTTTGCAGTTTGAAAAATAATAGAGGTATGTCAATACGGTCGAATGCTTTACTAAAGTCAGTGTAGAAAGTTTCCATATGGTTGCCAATGTCCATTGCATTTACAGTAAATGTTACAAATTCTAAAAGGTTGATGTCGTTGAGCGTCCTTTATAAAAGCCATGCTGTTTGCTAGTTATTTGATTTGCTGAAATATTTTGTCATTTACTCGTTTTTCGAATAATTTTAGAATGCATGAGATAATGGCAATCGCACGATGGTTTCGAATGTCCGATTTAGAGCCTGATTTAAAAATTGGCGCCAAAAAGGATGATTTCCGTATTTCTGGGAATGTTCCATTTTCAGTGACATGTTGAAATATGTAGTAATGACAGAGAGAATTTTTCTGCTAGATTTTTTAAAAATTTTGATGCAATCCCGTCAGGTCTTGGTCCTTTTGATGCGTCTAGATTTTTTAGTGCAGTAGTAATTTCATGTTCAGATAGTTCGTGGACGGAAATGTTATTTGAAAATTCATGTATAAATGAGAAGTAGTTGCGGCAGCGGTCCGTTTCAGAATATGCAGTATACACTTCATGAAAGAATTTTCCAAATAAATTTCTGATTTCAGTACTGTTATTTCCTAAATGTCCTTCAATGCAAACTGAGAAAACAAATCATAGACGAAGAAGGAAGAATGCTGAGTTGATTGACGCTGCTTCCAAAAATCACTAGTTGTGTTCCTAGCTAAGATATAGTTAGATTTGGTGAAACAAATTTATGTAAGTTAGGTGTTGTGCCCCGATGCACAAATTGGTTCAATATAATCAATCTAAGTCTTTTCTCCTTCGGGAAAAAAATTGTGTAATGCCAGACTTCCAAGCCGAAATAAAAAACAATAGCTCATGTTTGCTTTCTCGACAGCTACCACTCGGGATCATCCAGTAGCTTTAAACGTTCTCACAAGTTGTGTGACTGTTGGAATTTAGTGTCTAACTGGAGCCAATTTTGTGCTAGTTTGCACTTAACATGAAACAGGCGCCAAGCTGATGCTAGGTATTGGCGAGATGAATTAGAAAAACCAAATCCAACTTTATTGGCGAAAATTGCTTCACAAACCCAAAAACCAGATTTTTTTTCTATATTTTTCAATATATTTTTTCATGCTATATACCAAAGCCACAGTTTATCGCCTCATAGTTAGTTAGCATCAGTTGCGTACTTAAATAGTTTTTACTCAAAATTTTATATTTTTTCGTGTGCCAAAACACAAGTCACACGTTATGCAAGATGCACCAAAAAGAAGCTTCTCAATTCACATAAATTTATATTTACATGTAAGAATGTGAGTTATACATCAAAGGAGTCATAGTAGTTTTCCACATATCAGAACGGTAATAACGACAAATGCAATCTTCATTTTTTCCAAGGCTATAGTATGAAATCAAATGAGAAGTTTGCGTCCTTCTCGGCAGTATATTGACAAAAGAAGGCTAGCAGTACAGAAAATTGGGATCGGTGCGCACGGAAGCGGTATCAAAGGTATTTTAAATTTCAATCCATTAAATTTTGATTAATTTGATTTAAATTTACAATAGTGTATAAAATGGCATAGGGAATAAGTGACTCCGTAATACTGTGGATCCTGCTACTCAGATTAATTTCAATCCTTCCATCAAACCTAGTATCCACCCTGATCGGTCCAATCACTAACTATTCCGCCATTCCGCTAGCACGTCACCATGCTCAGCTCGCCAAACAATATTCATAATCATAATTGTTCGATTCGCTCGCTTAGAATCGCGGCTTCGCTCGGTTTATTGTTTGCATTTCATCGATTGCACTATTGTACCTACATCGGTCGGTCGGTGCATCAGGGATTCGATTTGAGCCGGGAGGTATGTCATACAGGTACATACATAAAAGTTCCACCAGCATCATCAGTGACGATGAGAGTGCAAACGAATCGCGAACCGGCGCGCACACGGTGCCTGATGATTATTATGGTTATTGCTATACACACAGGATGCAAGTTTCCCGCTGACACTCGTTCTCGAATCTCAATGGACTGGAAAGACCTTAATTATCGCCTTCCTAGTCCGCTCAGTAAGTGGGTGTTATGCATGAACGATATTGTGTTGAGTGGCATTCTCGATCACTTTAGACTCCCTAGTGGGGGTTCGGATGGAGAGCTGGCCTGGCGTCTTTGGTAGGTAAAGTGCAAAATAGAAGAGATGGTGGAGGTTGTATTCGTCGTATGTGAAAAGTTTAGTCACTGCCTCCGTTAAGTGACTATTGAAATAAATACTAAATGGGTGCAATTTTTCAGACCAGATATGGAATGTGTTTGAACGAGATTCGAGATAATTCAACAGGGAATATTTGTTACTAGTAACGACTTAATCTGGAACTTTACAGATAAATAAAGTTCACGAGTCGTTTAGCTTATATCCATTTTTCGATTAATTCTTTTTGTCACTTGCGGATGAATGAAAAATTCACTACCAAACGGGAATGAAATGGATTTAACCATTTTGTGCATAAGGTCACTACTCAACTTAGATAAAGATGGATTTTTGTGTTTCATATCATCAGTGACTAGCGTAAGCTTTGGGTCAATGATGTGATTAATCCAAACTAACAGTAAAATGGCACCAGTTACCCAGTGGTTTACTATCACCGATCTGGCATTCGATTTCCTATATTTCCCATTTTTCTATCTTTTAATTCGTACTATTTACGTTACTCCTTCAAACCCGGTTATGGGTATGTATATAAAGTGTCCCCTTCGAAGAAAATCCACTGATAACGCAATAGATGCCGAACACGATTCGTAATCTAAGGATTCCGAATTCACGTATCAAATACTACCGATTTAACTTGGTCGAACTATTTATGATCGTTTTCCCAGCCAGAGATAGAGTATTCTGAACTTTTGAAATGCCTAACGGAACGATATTCGGCCAGGTCCGAAATTTCAAAAGTCCGTCCAGATAAACTCAGAGTCGCGATTTCAAGTCCATAGAAAGCAGGTGACATTTCTGGCGATGAAACATTTATGTTGCAATGCCGTGTTTATGTACCCGCACACAAAGTTGAGTTCGATTGTGTGGTCATCGGTCAACATTGATCTGCTGGGGCACGGAGTTGGTCACTTCAAAGATCAACTGCTCAAGTCAGTGAAGATTTTGTATTGCAAGCGATTGTATTGAAGATCAGTCACAGATGACCGGATAAAATCATATGTCCCACCAAACTCGTAACGAGTAATTTTTTCCCAGTCTGCGCCCTCTTCGACAAGCTTCATCTGCACAGAACAGTTTGCAGTGAGTCAAGTGTTGCTACCGAATCAGCATGCATGAAGTTTGTATGGAATTTATTGACATTTTGCTTGGAGAAACCCTTCTAGCTTGTATTTGTTCCGCTAGGTGGCATTTGCTTTCACTTGTATTGATAATCGTTGTATTAGATTATCAATACTGCTGAAATAAGGAAGGAAGAATGCAAATCAATCTATCTTCGGTAGGAGAAGCTATCAAACTTTAAACAAAATGTTATTTCAGCCAGTCTTTCATCACGTAACCAAATACAGCTTTTAATGGTTCGATCCAAAATTATTGTTTTCATTTTTATGGCAGTGATGCTGGCTGTACAGAGACGTCATCCTTGGCAGGAGGCTGGCCTTCCACTGCTTATCCGGCTGTTGTTGAGGGGGTTTAAAATACTATTAATTGTAAACGGAGCCTGGGAAGAGCCGGGTTCGCTCTACGTACCGAAATTTTTTCGCCGATGATCAACATTATTTTCCAAGATTTTTGTTGGCTGGGGGTTTGCTGAGACTTTCGGCTGATGGTATTTCGATGAAGTTTTGCTGGGTTTCGATTTATCAAATGACGATGTGTACAGACGAACCTGTCTATAGGCCCTGTGGTGACCGACCAAGAATTGAGTCACTAGGTTCCTGCTCCCACGTCGTAGGAGGCGACTGAAAACAGGAGTCCCTAAGTTAAGGTGTAGTTCCGTGCCGAGGACTTAATGGCTGAAGGGTCTAAAATATGCGTTGACATTCTAACTTGCTTGCTTGCTTTAGTTGTTTTGCAATATATGATGGAAATGAAATGTACAGTTTTCTAATTAACAAAGGTAAGACTAGAAAAAATCAATCACGATAAACGCAACGTAACTATGAATCTATCTCGACTTATGCAGAAGGTAAAGCTTCCATAGCATTGATTCAAGAACGGTACTTCCACAAAGGAAACTTTTATATTGGAAAGTTACTTAATTTTTTCCTTCAATGCTTACAATAAGACAAGCATGACTAGCTCACGTGACATGCCTCGTGCTTGAATAATTGCAAATAAGGCTATTGACGCGTCTCATATCGGAGCTCACAACTTGCGATGTCTGTGTAGTCACAGTTATACTGACAAAAAATATATATATTGATCAGCATATCTACCGCATAACGAATCATCTCCTGATGATTTCAAAAGCGTTGTATCACATTGTAGCAGAAATGAGCTTCCGCTCATTATCGACAGTGATGCAAATGCTTATCACAGCATTTGGGGCAGCTAAGACATCAATCTCTGTACTGATGGAGTACATAAATAGTACAAATCTCCATGTTATAAATATGGGAAAGCGATCAGCTTTTGCCAGGGCTGGGAGAGGTGTTAGACATAACGTTTTGATCTGAAAGAATCTCGCATCAGCTGAGAAATTGGCAGGTTTCAAATGAAACTGAACCGTCTCTAACCGATCTTAAATATATATTTTTCGATCATTTTGATGTCTACCTCAATAGGGTAACACATCGTAATCCTAAACCTACAAACTGGGGCTTCCTTTTGGGAAATTTGGCGACTAAATTTCAACAATATTTTCCAACAATTAGTTAACCAGACAACTTGGATGATGTCGTGGACACGACAAACCCATTCATAATAGCGTAGAAGGTTGTCCATTTCGTACTGTTAAAGCGACTAGGGGAACCACTTGTTGGAGGGCTTAGCTTGAAAGAATGAAGAAAGATATGAGAAGAGCCTGGACCCGGCGTCACCGTGAGGACTTCAGGGCTTTTAGGTCAGCTCGTAGATAAGAAATGTCTTAGATCTGCAGAACGGGCTGGCTGGCAAATCTATCCAATAATGTCTCTAATTTGAACGAGATAAGCAGGTTAAATAGGTCTTGCTACCGGGTATATCCCAAAAGAATGGCGAGAAATAACTGTTAGATTTAATACCAAAGGGGAGCACTCAAGCTATGAAGAAGCAAAGAGTTTTAGGCCTATCAGATCAAGTTCGTTTCTTCTGAAAACTTTGGAACGGATAATCGATCATCACATCAGGAACGGTATTTTAGTTGAATATCCACTGCACAAAATGCGACATGCATATGGTCGGTGTTAAGTCAGACCGCACTAAGTGACAAAGTATTGATTTCGAGAAAAACGAGTTCAAAGTTTGAATCGTAGCATCCTTTCCGTTATAATTGGAAATTATTTTTTGCCATAATTCTTGTTTATTGTTATATATTTCACATCTGGCAAGAGTCTTATGTAGCTGAAGAAATTCTTTATTTAGTGCTATCATTATCTCATTTTTTGATGTTTTGCGACTTAGTCCGGTCTGACTTAACACAGACCATAACAGTGTGGAAAATCCACGATCACTCTGCTTCACGATGCTGTTCATAACATTGAGCATGTCTTATCGCTCAAGCAATCTAGCTTGGGTGTATTCCTAGATATTGAGGGTGCTTTTGACAATGTTTCTTTCCAGTATATTCTGGAAGCAACGCGCGGTCATGGGATATCTGGGTTGAATAAACGCAATGCTTAGTAACCGAATTCGTGGCTCGTCACTGAGACTGGCAGAAATACGGAAGTTGAGTATTTGCGGCTGTCTTCAGGGTAGCATTCTGTCACGAACTGTAGACGTAGTACTATACTACTTAATGTAAAATATTTATTTTCTTAGTACATTTAGAGTAATAATAAATCAAATATATTTCATACGTATAGTTTAAGCACAACCAACCAATATCTAATACTTCATATTGAACAAAACTGTGGCTGTTCGGCCATCTATGGGAGCTGTCCATAAATGTCAGCTTCTTTCTCCGAACAGCCTAGATAAGCCGTGTAGTGTCGGTAGTGGTTGTTTCAACCGGCTAAGAATTACACTACGGACTACCTGTTCCGGTGGTAACACCAAACAGGGAACCCCAATTCCATAGTGTCATGCGTCCCGTGCTATGGGTAAAATTGTTGAGGGGGTTTAAAATATTCTCAATGGCGAACGGAGCCTGGGAAGAGCCGGGCGAACTCCCCAGTAACTGGCTGTGGTCCACCAGGAGGTTGATAACTCTATTATCTTTCTCCGGACAAAACCAGCCTAGAGGCCGCGTGGCATCCGGTGGGTTTGAAGTATGTCAGTTATGGAAATAACAGTCAAATTCATTCGCAAAGGTGGCCGCGTCACTTATGAGAAGGCAAAGAGCTTTAGACCGATCAGTCTGACCTCCTTCCTTCTCAAATCAGTGGAACGTTTAATCGACCACTACATTCGGGATGGTAGCTTGGGCGAGCACCCGCTGCATGCAATGCAACATGCATATCAGCGGGGGAAGTCTACTACCACCCTGTTACACAATGTTGTCTACAACGTTGATAAAGCTTTTTCACAAAGCAATCAAGTTTAGGAGTTTTTCTCGATATTGAAGGTGCTTTTGACAACGTGTCTTTCGAATCCATTTTGGAAACAGCACGAGATCATGGAGTACCTTCATATATCACGAACTGGATACACGCAACGCTTAGCAACCGACATCTGTGCTCATCGTTAAGACAAGTAGAGATGAGGAAACTGAGTGTCTGCGGATGTCCTCAAGGTGGTGTAACTAGCCACACAAGACTGTGGCCCCAAATGGTTACTTGGGATGAATATACACTTGCTCCCAGTGACCTTACACTCACATGTAGTTTTCCTTTTAAAACTTTCAATGTGAGAATTCTTCTTCGTAAGGAATGGCTGTCTGGCTGGATGGAGCGACAACTTGAATAATACGTAGTTTGTTATACGGACGGTTCTTTGTTGGAGAGCCGAGCCGGTGCTGGTGTCTATTGTCATGGGATGAGATTAAACCAATCTCATTCGCTTGGTAGATACTGTACCGTATTCCAAGCAGAAATCTTTGCGATTCTGTGTGGCGTACAATCCGCACTTCAACAGGGAATTTGCGGTAAAAGAATCTATTTTTGCTCTGACAGTCAGGCTGCCCTGAAAGCACTTAGTTCGGCAGATTCGAGATCGAAATTAGTAACCGCATGTCGAACTCAAATCGAAGAACTTAGCATTTCAAATGCTATCTACCTTCTATGGGTACCCGGTCATTTCGGTATTACTGGAAATGAATGGGCGGACGAATTGGCTAGAGCTGGCGCTGCGACTGATTTCGTTGGTCCAGAACCAGTTCTACCACCGTCAATAAGTTGGATAAAGCACAAGATTCGCTCTTGGGCTGCATTCGAACATGCCAATCATTGGCGTAGCTTGCAAACTTGCGTTCAAACAAAAGCTTTTCTGCCGGATGTGAGTCCGAAAATGTCAAGAAATTTGTTGCATTTTTCCAAGCACAACTGCAGTATTCTGGTCAGGGCACTGACTGGACATTGCAAACTCAATTATCACATGGCTACTATTCAGCGCGCTGAGTATTATTCATGTGATTTTTGTGAATCCGATTACGGAACATCATATCATTTGATATGCAATTGCCCTGTATTAATGCAATTGCGCATCCGGTTTTTTGGTTCTCCATACATAGATGAACCTATGTACAGAGAGCTGAAATTTAAGGATATGCTTTTGTTCCTAACCCAGTGTGATAAAGAGCTATAGTTTTTTTAGCCGTATTTGAATGACAATATCTCTTCGGGGGTGTTGTCGTTCTGTTATCTCAATATCCCCTCGGGGGTGTTGATATATCCGCTCACTGTTTGGGTAGAGGTTCTAAATCCCTCCGGGGGTTGGAAGTTTTATTCCTGCTGTTCTAACACCTGCAGATCGTTCAGCATCACTCCGGGGGTGCAGAATGCTCTGTTTTAATTGTTCTGTGTCGTTGTTTTCCTTACCCCTAACCTTACCACTTCCCCAATCCTTCCCATCAGGAAAATGATGAAAAGACGATTCTTGGCAAGGCACAAATCTCCGATCAATATGGGGAACGTGCCATTTGAGCCAGACGCTACTGATTCCTGATTGAACCGAATTCGTGGCTCGTCACTGAGACTGGCAGAAATACGGAAGTTGAGTATTTGCGGCTGTCTTCAGGGTAGCATTCTGTCACGAACTGTAGACGTAGGACTATACTACTTAATGTAAAATATTTATTTTCTTAGTACATTTAGAGTAATAATAAATCAAATATATTTCATACGTATAGTTTAAGCACAACCAACATCTAATAATTCATATTGAACAAAACCTTCTTGGTTATCAGGTCATTTTATTTGTAGTAGGTGATCGAATACGATTAAACTTGTTTAAGAAGATTTGAAGAAGGAAGACAGAAAAGCATGACCGATCTAATATCTGTAACTAAATGTTTATAGCAGAAGATCAGCATTTAAAAATTATAAAAACTTGATTGTGTGTGGTAAAAAAACCCGGACGGTCCGGCGAAGAAAAATCATATATTATATAATTTAATCACATTTCATGTATAGACCAAGTTTTCTAGTTATATTTTGCCATTATTGTAACTTTCTTAAAGTACGTATACAAATGTAGCGAATGCAGTAATCTTAATCATATATCGAAACTATTAATATACAAGAATCGAAAACAATTTTATATATGGACTTAGATGCGTTTTTGCAACGGTTTCTCGAGTGGCAGTGTATTCATTCATAAATAGGCTTTGTAGTGTGTACCTATTAGCAGAATAAAAATAGGCTATGCTGAGTGGAAATGAATCACTTGAAGTGAAAATAAATCAATGAATTGATCGAACGTAAATAATAAACTTTCTTTGTGCTTTCCATCGATCCGATCCGAAATTTGTTGCTAGGAAAGTTTTCATCTTTGCGCAACGAAAGCACAGATTGCTATCATGCAGGTTACGCATGCAACCGCTAACAAACAGGGAAGCCATATTGAAATCTGTGTTTCGGTCAAAAATATCTTTTTACCATCTGTGATAAATGTAACAGGAAAAAAATCTGTGATGAATTTCCGAAAAATCTGTGAAAAACACATTCGCCTCAAACATTGAACCCAAGCGCACAAAGAAAAATGAGTCGACGCTGATGATGATGGGTAGAGCGAAAGAGACAAGTAGTACCACGACACTATGTTAACCGTGTTTGCAAATGGAGCTAGAATGTACAAGCGATTTTGTCTACGAATAATGGTGTTCAAGATTGTATATTAAAGTGTACTGGAATCGAGTAAAACACAAAAGAAAGCTTAGTGTTTGAACGGACAAGCTCACTCGCGCGTCGGACGGCGCTGGGTAGTGTACCTCCACAGACCACAGCCAGTGTAACGGACTTTTAACTCAGCTACACTGTGAAAACACAGAGCGCAGTGATCTGCTCCGCCTGCCGTTCAACATTCAACTGAGCTTGTCCGGCCAAATCCGTTCTTTAAATAGTCGAAGATGACGTCATTCATAGCACCGTAGCAAGCCAGGTACACAAATCTGTCGTGCCAGACTTTAGAAGCGCTATCTCTCTGTGTGTAAATGCGCGATATTTTGACTAGGTTGTACATCATTTAAATTTATAATGCCATGATATCAAAAATCTTTGGGTTTATCTATAGGAATCTATTTTTAGAGGTATTTCGGGGCGAAAAATTCGAAAATTTATCGTGAAATGGCTGAATTATATGCGTTTAAAATTGGACCACTTCTCCTTACATACAATTTTTGCAGAATTTGCAAAGTGCACCCCCATATCGAAAACAAAGACGTAGTCCTACGTCAAATAACTCAATGAGCTTGAATTTCCAACCTACGGGTTGCATCAGAACAATCTTTGATCTAATGCAACAAGCATTAAGAGCTGTCGGTGGTGTCGATAAGTTATTAGTTAACCTACATAAAACTTCAATGGTTCTTCTCGCGATGAATGCGAATAACAACCAGGACTTGTGCCTTGCAGTTCCTTCATTCTGAGCTACTGTGTGCAGATCAAGCCAAGATCGTTGGAGTTATATTGGATGCCAAACTGAATTTGTCTGCTCGGAGTCCAAAAAGCGTGCATGACTTTCGGGAAGTGCACACTAACTTTTGGAAAGACCTGGGGTCCCAAACCAAAATACATCTATTGGAATTACACAACAATTGTAAGTCCAAAACTGTCATACGGATCCCTATTGTTCTGGCAGAGGTGAAACGCGTTGATGGTTCAGTCGAAACTAAATCATCTGCAAAGAATATCGCATATGACGTTGACCGGTGCTTTCACCACATCTCCAACTGCTGCCCTTGAGGCTCTTCTAAATATCAAACCATAACATATACACCTCAAATAAGAAGCACTATCATGCGCATACAGACTGCAGGTTATTGAGCTTTGGAACAGTAACAATGTTGATCTTGCTACCAGTCATGCACAACTGTGGTAACAAATGGTTACATCGGGTGAAGATATAATTGCGCCCAGCGATATTACACTCACATGTAGTTATTTTTTCTTACAGGACATTCGCTCTCGAAGAAGAAGATTCCCACTCGAGAGGAGTGGCTGTCTGGCTATGTGGATAGACAACAACGAACGCAAGTGGCCTGTTACACTAACGGTTCTCTGATGGGGGGACGTGCTGGTGTCTACTGTCGTGAAACGAGATTGGATCAATTTTACCCGCTAGGTAGATACAGTACTGTCTTCCAGGCAGAAATCTTTGCGATTATGTGTGAGGTATAATCGATCCTTTCAACAGAGCTTGCCCGGCAATGCTCTAAACAGACTACAATCAAGGCCCTTGGCTCAGACAAATCACGGTCCAAACTAGTGATCGTGTGCTGAGCCCAAATCGAATTACTAAGCATTGTCAAAACTATCTACCTTATCAGGGTTGCTTGATATTCTAATATTACTTGAAATGAATGGGATGACGAATTGGCCAGGGAGGGTACAGCGATTGATTTCGTTGGTCCTGAGCCCGCGCTGCCAATTTCGACCAGTTGGATAAGAAAAAAATACGGCCCTGGGCTTTGTCCGAGCACCGCAATTTTTGGAGAAATCTTCAAACGTGTCGCCAAACAAAAGCGTTTCTAGAATAAACGTTTCGAAAAATCTCCTACATTTTTTAAAGCTCCACTGCGGCATGTTGACCAGGACTTTAACTGGCCACAGCAAACTCAATTATCACATGGTAACTATTCAGCACGCTGAGTCTTTTTCATGTGATCTTTGTGAATCCGACTACGCAACCTCAAATCATCTGAATCTCTGAGTTTCAGTCGTCCGAACACGTTGTCGTCTATGTGAGGAGGGCCGAAAATTGCGCTACTGCTGGGCAGTTGCATCGCAATTGCGATTTCGACTTTGCGGCCTTCCTCACGTAGATGACAACGTGTTTGGACGACTGAAACTCAGAGACATACTAAAGTTTCTTATCCAATGTGGTGAAGAGCTTTAGGCTTACTCACAGGCGTGTTGAACTACTTGTGAGTTTAACCTACCTGCTTTTTTGTTTTGGTGCTCTTATTTATCCTACCCTTCTAATTCCTCCCTCCTCCTTCTCCTTTCCTTTCGATCAGGAAATGATAAAATGGCACGGCAAGGCACAAATCCCCAACAACATACGGAAACCTGCCATTTGAGCCAATTTATTCTGATTCCTGATTCTGAAGAAAAAACTGCTACTGGATCCTTGTCAATGTTTGTAGCCAGTCCGATTCTCGCAACCTCCCTTTCAAAAAGCACTGAAATTTCCATCAAACTAGTATATGAATGGGAGTTCGCGTTGGATAGCAACGTTCGTCCAATGGGCTTTTCATATGCGTGCTGGAATTTTTTTGATTAACGGGAGTCCAGTCTACGTTCGGAGAAGGATCTGCGAGGCTCGTGTGCTTGATTAAGGTCAATCATCCGCACGGCGGCCACCAATCATCGCCTAGGTCTAAATCCGAGAGCTAGCCCTCATTTTGTGCGTAACCTCAGGCAAACCCTTAAGTCGTCCCAAAAACGAAGGTTTCATTCCGTTCTTATGTAGACCGTAGCGGAATCGAAGTAAGTGAAGGAGAGAGCCCGTTGACCAATGTAAAAGACTGTTTGCGCACGTGCTCTCGCGAATCAAATCGGAACTTGCACACAATCTATTTTGGCAGTTTCCTGTTGAAGCGGCTAATTGTTTTGATTTGAATTCCAGCATAGCTTAGTTCAATGTACCTGTTCTTCCTAGGAAGCATATTGGATAGTCTAGAATCTAGACTCTAGATAGCTAACAGACACATACCTATTTACGAGCAGTTGTTTTAACGTACACCTAAGGAGCTGTCATTTTTGGATTTCCTATCTAGTTAACGACATAGTTTGTTGATAGCAACCAAACAGAGGAAACACAAAAACCCTACTTCTTATTAGTTCAAAACCATTTTTATACTTAAGAATACAAGCGCAATTGGTTTGTTTTCCTACGTAAGAGAGTTGACCTTGAAGGGTTCCGTACCCTTTCGGAAACCAAACGGGCTATCTGATAATAAATCGTTCACCTCATCCCAGTCGGGACGTTGGAGTATAATTTCTTAAAGAGATTTCTGGATGCAAGATATCTTTGTACTCGTCCGATATGGATTGTGGTCGGTGGTGGTTCTTCAAATTTTAAAGGATCAATATTATTGTCAGTTACGCAGAATAACAGACTGCTCGAGAAATCTGACGAAAAAAAATCAGCGATCGCGTTGTAGCAAAATCAGGCTCTTATAAGACATCATAATAATGATCAAATCACGGAAAAGGTACTTTGGTAGAATAGTAAATAAAAACCTTTTTCTAACGTTTATTATATGCCTTTCGATCAGTTGCAAAACGTCCACGACAGACAATTTTTGCACTTTCGGGTTCGGTTTTACAATCGAGTCTGCTATATTTATTCTAAAATCAGATCGAGGTTATTTGGTAAACTGAATACAATATTCTAAAACTAAACATATTGGCAGATAGTGCAATGCAACAATATATACAACATTAGACTTTTCAATATTTGCTAAGTTAAGCTCAGACTATTTTATGATTTAGTTTGTATGTCCAATAAATTCCAGTTATGAAATGGAAACACCATTTGGATTAGCTAAGTTCCGCAAAATATGGTACCATCATGGCGCACCCTCCGAAAGCTGTACATACTCGTACATACGAAGAGATGATAGTCACATAATTCCAGATGGTGCGTGGCTGATGCAAATATCTTTCGCTCGTTGGCATCGTTGCGCTGTGGTGGCCGCGTGTGCGGCACCTGATAAACTAGGTGAATCATGTTCCCGCGATGTCTCCTAGCCCCCCGCCACATAACGTGCTTGTTTAAATTGTAAATTGTCATATTCGGACGCATGACACGAGCTAACATTGCCATTCCAGTAATTTCAGTTCCGAGTGAAACCGATTCCCACATATTCCGATGGCTATTGTAATCCCACATATTGCAGTCGAGGCATGACCAAACACACGTGTGCGGAAATTATGCATGATATTATTGTCCAACCGAACTGGCGTTCCATTGAATCTAATAACGAGAGAAGTGAGTTGCAACAACAACAATAATAATAATAATAACAGGAACAATAGTCGCAGTGTTGAGGCGGTGAAGAGTGATCGATGAATGGACTAATTAATTCGGAATAATCCTTTTCGAATATTCATGCAGCGCTATTATTTATTTACGGTTGTTGTCGCCATCGAGAATTTAATTAGGAAAATCGGTGCAACGCGTTTGTCATGTGTGAATCGAGCAGAAAGTAGCCTCATGGGAATTGATTGTGTTTGGCTCCGTTGTTGTGCGAAAGGTTTCAATGAGCATTGTGGGCGGAAAATTGTGACATGAACTTAGCAAGACTGACGTTGTACAATGTGCACGGTTCTGGAAGATTTGTTCCGATTCATCAATAATTTAAAACAGAGGAGACTGATCTGTGCACAGAAAACATTTAAAAAAATTTAAAATAGTGTTCAACTAATAAGTTGTTATTGTACAATTAGGTATTTATTTTAATGTTGTAATGTAAGATATGCATTCGTGGGCGTGCATTGCGTAGTTGGTAAATCGATTTCCTGGTGCGTAGCTCATAAGGGTGCGGCTCCCGGATTATCGAAAAGAGACGCATTATCCTGAGATTAAAAATTCTATAATTGAATCAAATACATTATGATGACTGTGAGTTACACCGGAGCTAGAATTAAGGGACATGAAAGGTTTATCCAAGCAAGAAAGCATTGTTATTTAACCTATATCAATCTATTAAATCCTCACTAGCACTGTCGTGTAAGTTAGCCGTACCTTTTCACCCATCACTGCGCTGAATCAATATTTGATTGCCAATTCAAAAGAGTCCTTTCGTCCCTTTCAATCAACCTAACCTAATTAAATATTGAATCTTGATTGATTGACGAAGCTGTGCTCTAATTGACGGTAAATAGCTCAATCAAATCGCACACTGTGCAGTTTGGTTGCAAAATTTGGTCACCTTACTTGTGAAAATAAATTCACAATTCGGCAAAGTGATTCCAGCAATTGTAAAAAAGACGGTATTTCAGCGCTTTATTACACATCTATCTATCTATCTATCTATCTATCTATATAAAAAGTCAATGTTTGCATGTATGTCATTTATGAACTCCCAAATGGCTCAGCCGATTGCCGTAAAAATTAATAGGTAGTAGACATTTGCTATGGAGCGCCAGATAGCGCTTCGAAACAAATTGTGTTTTACTACTATTTCGGTGAAAGTCGCAGCAACGCGCGGCGTCTAGGTAGTTTCTTATAAACGAAATGTATAGAACTCCCTCATAATTTCAGGATTTTTCGTCAAGTCAAGGTGCTTTTCCGTGCTGAGAACTAAATGCCAGTCGCGCACCGAGTGCCGTGGTGTGTATCTCTGACACAATGGAGATTTGCTTCTTCACAAATCATGGGATTCAAATGATTGTCATGTCCCTAATACCTATTTCGGGGTTCGCAACGTATTTGGTATCTTCTAGCTGCTGTACAGGAAGTGCTGGTGATGAACTGTGTAGTGCTTTGATTGAGTATGGTTAGAGCAGCACAAATTAATCTTCAGCATAAACGTACAGCAACTATGAATTTTGTACTGTCTTGTGCAGAAGATCTGGGACTGGAACATGTCGTAAATATCCCTTAACTTGTTTTTGCTACCGCCAAAATTATGGCCATTATCGGAAAATAATTTCGCACATTTACCTCTGCGCGAGATAAATCGCTGCAAGGTGGATCGCTCTGGTTGCGAAACAAAGAAACACCGCCACATACGCCGATCGTTGATCGCTTATTATGCTGACGAATGTAGATCGGTCCGCAGAAGTCTACCCCAGCATTCAGGAATGCGAAGCCGCCTTACAAATGCGACTTAGGCAAATCGCCCATCATTTGCCGCATTATCACCTTGAAGCAGGTGACAAACCGTCTGGCAACCCATAGTACTGTGCTTCGGCCATGTTCCAACCAAAACCGACGTTACTGTATACTAAGCAGCTGCTGCTGAGGAGCTTCAAGGGATTCACTGTGAAGTTTGTATAACAGCATGTGTGAACGGAGGTCGAGATGGTAACACCATGGGATGTCGTTGACTCAATGGCATCCACGTTGAGTGACGGTTCCGACCGCTCCTCGTAGCACCTTGAACCGTGATTTGTCTGGGAACACAGAATACGTGATAAGATGACTATTTTTATGGTTTACCTTTCCAGCTTCCAGGCGATCGAAATCCTTCGGGAATGCTTCCTTCTGGACGATTCTCGTCAGTGCTATTGTTGCATCATCAAGTTCACGTATACTCAGCTGTCCGTAGCGATATTTCTTGCGGTCGTCTTGACGAAGATGATCAATAAACCGCAACATCAGCGTCTTAACTCGTTGCATTCTGCGATAGTTACTTTCGATGGTGAAAAGGATGAACGTCGTTGATTCTGTAACTGTGAGACTGATGGAGGGGTTTTTCGTTTCCGGGAGTTGCTCTGGCGGTATGTGTTGGATGTTCGATGACCCAGTATTATCATCCTGGGTCAGTAAACTTGCTCCCACCCACCAGCATGCGAGCATGCATGCTCGGATTTCGCAAGGCATAAGCCCTTGCGATTATATGTCAGGGGGATTATCGTGAGTCCCAATATGTCTCCATTCAATGTTCTTCAATAGCTGCTGGATCTCAATAACTCGGTTGCTTACGAACGTCAACAGTTTGGTGGGATCAGTTCTTATCCAGGATAGTGCTGTGATGGAATCTGACTAGAGAATGATTGTGGAAAAGGTAATATTTAAATTTAAATCAATCGTGCAAGTACATGCGCTCCACAAAGTTCAAGGCGCGGTATAGTCATTTTAGCGTTCTTGAAGAGTACGATTCGAGACTTTGAGGGAAGTAAGGCAACTTTGTAGTGACAGTTGTCGTCAATGGAGCGGATGTAAGCACATGCTCCATAGCCAAAATCGGAGGCATCACAGAAGCCATGTAGTTCCACCTGACATGGCGGCTGAGATGGCTATACGCCACGTTGCATAGTGGCTGATTTACATAAAAACCTGGCCAAAAGTCGAAAATGGTTTTGATTGACCTGCAAAAGTACATACAACGGTTTTTGGGGCGCCTATTACCATTTTGATGTCAGATTTTTAAAATGGTGGATGCAAAATGGCCGACATTTTAATCTAAATATAAGTAAATTTTACTGAATGAAGATATAATGGTTCCAGTGTATGCGAATAACGGTTATAATGTCTCGCATTTTAAATGGTGTGTAGTTAAATGATAGAATTTGTTGATTTTCATGCATTGAGATCCTTGGGTGTCTATATGATGTAGCTTTTATGAGAATTGATGTTATTAGTTATTTCAAATGTATTTTGAAATATTATACAACATAGTTACAAACATTACACTAGTTTACAAAATAAAAATCTGAACTTTAATATTCGAACACCATTTCTGATGTAAAATTTGGTGCTGAATCCGAAAATGAGGTCCAAAAAATAACAGTAGAGCAGTTTTCGAGTTACATTAAAAAAATTAAATTAAAAGTGCGTTCAGTAAAATTCGGTTGTAGTGCATTCACATGAAATATTATTATGTTGAATTAAATATAATTTCGATCGTTAGAAAATTTTGTTTTAGTGCTTCTACTGGTTCTGGCGTTATTTACGAATCAATTGAACTTTTTCTTGATTTTTCGTAATTTTTTGAAGAAAAATGAGCATTTGGTCAATATTTTGGACAAGATAATGCAATCCTAAAAAATATATGTTTATGGGAAATTAAAGCCTACTAACAACCAATGAAAATAAGCACTTACCAGTTTAAATCAAATGGAAATTGTGAAAGTTATTTAATTTTTGTAGAATGGAGATTTTTGAGTTTCTCTGGGTCAACTTATTGAACGGGCTCGATTCCAATTTTTTTTCTAGGTTTTGTTTAATAATATATGAGGGACTCTCTGTCAGAATTCTGTTAAACAAGTAAGTGGAATGAATTATTTTAATGTGGTGTAATATTCGCACTCGTTTATCCAAATGATTCAAGATAAAATAACACTCCTATGATACAAAACTCGTTATAAACAAAATTCTCACACGTCATAAAATTTGTTTTTTGAAACGCTAGCTGGTCAACTGGATTTTGTACAATGTTAATAAGAACTATACGAATCCGTAGAAATATGTGATACTACATACGTCAAGTATTATAAAATTAATAATTTGTAAAACTTTTAATTTCTTAGGCTTCACAGAACATCTAGCAGTTCGTGTTTTGAAATTATGTAGGACATCAAATAGGACTTATTTTAGTTTAAAAATCTGAAAATCTGAACTTCAGAATAATTTAAAGAACGTAGCATATTTTGTAATCGCGCTTAGATGTTTTACGTAATATATTGTAGTATATTGAAATTTGGTGAACCAGTACAGTAAAATCGGTACATCGTAAAAGCCAATGTGAATCCGATATAATTTCAACTTGTAAACTTCAAGACGTTTTCATAACGTAAAATAAATTGTTAGTAGAACAAAACGTGACGAAATAGGTGGATAAGTCATCAATCGTGAGCCCGGGCAAAAGAAAATGACTTAATGATAACATATTGTGTTCTCTGGTTATCACCAGTTTGGTAACTAAATTTGTTATCAATTTGGTTGATTTAACAGCCAACATAACAAAAATGATAAAAAAGTTTTGTATCTTGGATATACATATAATAACAAAGTAAGTTATCGTTGATGCCATATCAATAACAAATTCTGTTATACATTTTATGTTATCGAATATTTCATTCAGTTATCATTTTCATAAAAGTGCTTATTGATGATAAATGGTTGTTTAACGTGTTTTTGTTAGTTGTTGATAACTTGGTACCCTGTATTCACAATTATTGGAAGAACCCGGGGCTATTTGAACCTATCTAAGTAAATCTCCCTTTCGGGTGGATTTATCGATTAAAGGCCCTAACCTCAGATACATTTCGGAGCCCTTAAAATTCATTTGCACCACTCCATGGCAGCGTTCCCGAGCAAAGTCCAACATCAAAATTACAGCAAATAGACAACATATTTTGATATCAAGCATCAAATTGAAATCTTATTTTGATATCAGTTTAAACTTTTTCAGATATGACATCATATTTTGATCTCATTTTGATGTGCTTACATTTTTAGAAAAAAATGTTTGTTTCTATTTCTTTGACAAACATTAAATTGATTACTTATTTTGTTATCAATGAAATATTTCACCATCTCAATGAGTTTTTAATTTGCTTTCACTGATAGCATAAATAGTTTTCTGTTTGATGTCATAGTGCAATTTTTCTGCTTTCGATTTTGATCTTTTAACCGTTAAAACGACCAAAATGATAACAACCTGAGCAATCATTCCCTACTACATCACAACATCAAGTTTAGCTCTCAATTTGTTATCAGACTCTGCACGGGTTAGGTAACGATATTGCTTTTATCAACTTCAGCCGTCCATCCAATTTGATTTTTTCGTCGTAACATCCTACCATTTTCTTTTCTATTCTATGTACTTCTGAACGAAGTTGAGTCGGTTCTGTTTGTTGAAGACTTTTTGTTTCGGTTTTCCCCAAAGTTTCTTGCTGTAAGTGCACGGTGCTTTTTCTAAGAAATACCTCTTAGTATCATTAGATCATCAAACTTTACTGTAAGACAATCGGTGTTAGGTTTTTTCATCTCGTTCACCTGACTTATAAGGTACAAAAACATGTGTACACTTTTGACGGACGTTAAATTTACATTTCATATACGAATAATATTTTTCAACCGTAGCAAAGCTGATGCCAGGACCAATAATAACGTTTGTTAGTTTGCTTCCACCAATGCCACTCACGAATTGTTATTTTTCCTGGATGTAATTAAATGTTTGTCGATTTAAGTTTACAATGGAGATTTCCGATTAAAATTATTTTCAATAGATTGGAACGTTTATCTCGATGAGGTTTCAAAAAATCCAAATATTTTGTCCAGCTGGACGATACTGTGCGACTGTACAAGCTCTAATGGAGGGCGTCAATCACAAATATCGAACATTTTACCCAAACTCATCCCAAAAATTGGCCGACATTATTTAAGCTGAAACAAATACATATACTGAATTAATATAGTACTTTACTTCCATTCCGATAACTACCCTTGTAACAATTTAGGTTTTATGGTACTGCTAAAGCCTTACTTAAAAACTTAGATTGCACTTGTAGTGTGCTATAAAACTAGAAATGTTACTTGGGTATACCCGATTTACTTATCAATCTAAAATGTCACCATAATTTTCGACTCACTCTGGATGTTACTATATTGCCTTCGACTTGGAAACTGAAGTAAAACCGTCAAACTGTAGAAATGCCTCGAGATTTTCAATGCTGGTATCAAAAACAGCAGCGATAACAAATTCTGTTGTGATCCAGTTATTAGCAAATTGTTAAGATGATAACATAATATCAAAATAATAACAATGGTAACTAAACATGATATCAATATGAAATCATTATGTTATCCGCCTTTGCTCGGGAAGCTAGTGTCCGAATTTAACATTTTGCACCGTAATAAACTTCCGATGTGTGTATCCAGGTGTTGTTGAGCGTGCAGTTTTTTAAGTTTCTTCAACATATGCGATTCTCTATGACACATTTGAACATTATGCGTATTTTTTAATGCCAAATTTTTGATGACAACATTACTCCACTGAGCCTGAACTTAATGTTTTTAGAAGTCTTGAATCGTTTGGATAAACGAGTTCGAATATTACCCCACATTAAAATCATTCAATATTCCACTTACTTGTTTAACAGAATTCTGTCAGAGAGTCCCTCTTATATTATGAAACAAAGCCTAGAAAAAATTGGAATCGAGACGGTTCAATAAGTTGACCCAGAGAAACTCAAAAATCTCCATTCTACAAAAATTGAATAGCTTTCGAAATTTCCATCCGATTAAAACTAATAAGTGCTTATTTTCATTGGTTAATAGTAGGCTTTAATTTTCAATAAAAAATTATTTTTTAGGATTGCATTATCTAGCCCAAAATATTGACCAAACGCTTGTTTTTCTTCAAAAAATGGCGAAAAATCAAGAAAAAGTTCAATGGATTCGTAAATAACGCCAGAACCAGTAGTCGCACACAACGGCAGCTGACCACCCCAACACATGAAGTAGAAGGTGCAGGGTTAGATCGGTTGGTTATGTTCGATGACGTTGACGGTACTGGGTCCAGTTCATGCAGTGTAGCGTGATGATGACCGGCACATTTTCAACAGGAACTGGACTTACACTCCACAACATGGTGCTTATTACTGAAGCAGTTCAAACAGAGACCCAAACCTATAACTTTCGAAAAACGTTCAGATTGCGGTAGCCGAAAACATTACTCGCATCGACTGAAGTAGTGAGTTCCTTTACAAAGGAAACATGTTGTACTGGACTTGGTTGGAGCTGTGCTGACTGAGAACAATGACTGACATTCGACGAGCGATCGCTGAGATGGGCCTTTGTACGAGAACTTACACTATGTACAGAGGAGTCCTTGTCGTCTTGCTCAATATTCTCCAAACATCTGCAGCGTGACAGGAGGAAATCGAGCAGTTTCTCCCAAGACGGCAGCGCATTATCAATTAACTGTAGTTGGAAGTCCTTTCTGGTACGGGAATCCAAACGTGCACAGATAAGGTGAATAAGGAACAGTTCCGACAAAGGTTCAAATTTTAACTCAAGATTGAATTAGGCACGAATGTTGCGAGTAACGTCGTTTATCAAACATTGTAGCGCAGACCCTGACTCACGAATTATTGGCTTTAAATGGAACAACTGAACAAAGTGCTTGTCGACTAGCAGTTATTATCTCAAACTCACTGCCAAGGGCTTTCCAAAGGGACGCGAGGGTATCTTCGGACGAACATGCTTCGCAAGACCCGTTCCAGGCATAAAATTCGGACAGAAATCCTTCAGCATAAAAATCGCTCAAAAAGTTCTCACACGTAAAACTCGGTAAGGACAATCCTCCAGTATAAAAATCGGTTAAAAATAATAAATCGCTCGTAGGAGCATCTGTATATCTTGATGTTCAAGATTAAAAGTCGGCTAACAAAAACTACTTTGTAAGAATCGGATATATTTGTCCGCTTTTTACTAAAGATATTTTTATCCAACTTTTATAAAGGAAAGTCCCAGACCGACTTTTATGCTTGAAGTTTATATCCGGTTTTTATATTCTAATATATTTGAAACGGATTTTACGAAGCATGTTGTATCCTTGCGACTTTTATTTTCGGTCGCTCAAATAATAAGCAGATAATACATACATCGATTAATTATAATTGAACTCTACATATGATGAACACTGAACAGAAAGTCTAAGCCTAGCTTTATATTAGGATGCCACAATTCCCAACACTTTTTAAATAGCATCCTCGCGTTAATACTAATGTGGCATTCAGGCACCATATACTTGCAACATTTACCGCCTTCACCACATGACGACAGACGCTAGATAGAGATGTGACTAGCGGTACGGTCCAACATGTTTTTGCAGATTCAGCATACGGACAAATGTTCGACCGCTAACGGTCGCGCGCTTCTATTTAAAAATGTGTTTGTGCAGTATTTTGCCTGAATTACACCGATCATAAATATTCACATATAACTGTTGGAGTCCCATAACTCTAATCATTATAAAAATACTAAAAACGATAAAAACATTACAAAGTAAACGAGAACATTAATTTCGTAGTTTTTATTTTAATAATGGAACCAATAGTTTACGTTTTGTCCACTAACTCTTCCACTATGCGCCAGTACAGGAAAACGAGAAACCGGCACATTGCTCAAATAATGCTGCATTCCCCGGTTAATGATGCCCGATTGTGTGGAATTATGCAGGCACGAAACACCAATCTTCACTTGTGGTTAATTGTTTGCTAGGCTCATTCGCTTAGTCGGTTGTGGGTGGACGATGTTATTAATTAAATTTTAAGACGAGCGTTTCCATTGTCGCAGCCGGTGTGTAAATATCTGTGGTTATCCCGGCAGTGGTTAGATACGAACGAGCATTTTCAGCACTTCGGCGAAACTATTGAATTGAGACGTGCGATTGAAATACTTGGGTGGTCAATAAACTAAATTTCTTGGCGAATGCCAATTGCCTGTTTCCAGAAATAACCACAGATAAGCTTTAATCAAGTCAGTAGCAATCAGCGGCTGAAATTAAAGTCACTTCGATGCCATCATGATTAAGGCTTTTACCCCCTTATACCGCCAGTTGAGCGAGGTCCAATCACAGATATAATAGAAGATGACATGATCCGTCAGATCGTTCTCTGCGTGGTAGCGTTTAATAAACCGTAAACCAGAATTCCTATGAATCTACTTAAACTTCACGCGCCTGCAGCTTCTTCCTAGCTCCGGTTTTTTTTCATATCAGATCAATCTAAACGTCCATCAAATCTTGAGCTCAAGAACTCGAAACGAATCAAACCTGGTATTGCCTTCTCGGCTGCTGCCTGCGAACGGCTCTGCCTGACTGATCGGTGTGAATAATTTGGCAATCCGAGCATTTCTGTCCTGCTCGGGGATATCACGGAATTGTTCAGATCGAGCAGACCGACCAGACGGATTCATTTAATGTTCAAGGTGATCTAATTGTGGCTTATCTGGGTGAGTTGATCGGACCGCCTCTTCTGCTGCTTGCGCGACCAACTGACTGGACTGACTGCGCCGCGCCGGTCGGTTGACGTCCTGTCCCGAAATGGAACGAACTCGGCCAGAGTTATGAAATTGATTAATGACTCGTAATCGATTTGCACCGGGGTCTGAAAGGCCGACTGCTACCATACCATACCCAAGCGGTTGGTTGAGGATTTTTGGATCCACCGATGATGCGGGCTTCCAGCTGTGCAAAGTAAGTGGACTGGTTCAACGCAGAGCGAGGTACCCAGAAGTGACGCGAGAGCGCTAATCGGCTTTTAGACGAAAAATGGTTGTTCCCTATCGGCACGGAACAATGGGGGAGATCTAATGTGGGTACATTTCTGTAATTGGAAGGAGTTCAGGGTGATCCGGTGGGTATTTGTTAAAGAGTTGGTGTTGCAGATCGAATATATTTCATTCTCGTTCTTCAGCATACAGGTTTTCGTTGTTGAGTGTAATGGTTTAGAGTAACTATCCTATTAAAACGATTAGCTAGGGTAATCATGAAGTTATTACATCTAAAACCAGGTGTATATTTTTCCCACGGGATAGAAATTATTTCAATTTAGCAGGTTATTTATGAAGTATCTTGTTTATGATTTGTGAATTACATAATTGTGTGTTTTAGATTTTCCTTCATGCCATTTTTCAGAGGATGTGTCGGCATAAGACTAAAGTAAAAGACGTCATTTGGGTGGAGGCCAAAATATATAACAAATAACTAGTATATGCTTGCCCAGAGGACTCAGTCAGTTTACTATTAGACTCAGTTCGTCATGATCAGAAATGTATGTAAATAATCTCAACCATTTTCTCAGTGATGACTGGGCCAAATTCAACAATATTATATTCAAATGAAAGGTGTAACATCGTCCTAGCATGCTATTGCATTTTTTTAATCAGAGCTCTGATTCTGGAGATACGGGTTGAAGAGTGCGGTCCCACATAAAATTCTCATATAAACCTATATCACCTCGCTATCTAAATTACACAAAAGTTAATAAAATATTTTCTATATTGCGAGGAATGATGATTCTGACTCACCGAAACCCACATAAAATTCCCATACATGCGCTATACTATGAATATGGAAGTATAGAGAAATGATAACCAGACTTATTCGATACTCTTACCTTTTAAATATGATAATTATTACTATGTTTCAACTGCCGCAAGATTCTACTGTATCGATTTTGTTGGCTATTTTCAGCAAATTTAAGACTAAGAGAAAACGAAAGCAATGATATTGAAAAACGGATAGGTATTCTAGAGTGAATCAGTTATAAACTTAAAACGGAAAATTAGGACTAGGCAGGCTCATATGTGCATGAGCGAAAGGAAATGTGAAGAGCCTTTGCCTTCTGCTAAGTAGGAGTTGTGCGTTGCACCCAAGTCTACCGAATGGTCTTTGATAAAACATAACTCATCATCATGTTTTACCGTCGACGCTGGCAAAAGAAACTTCACAAATCCTCGCCTATAACGTCCAGCGGTTCTTGTCTCAAAACGAAAGCCGCGCTACTCAGAAGAGTGGTCTATCTAGAGTATTCTTGTGGCCTTATAGCAGGATCCATAATTCTAAAATGAATAAGTAGATGTGGACTAGTCGTTTTGTTGTCGGTTTCTCGAAGCTAGAAATCGGAAGCCAAACGTGTTCGTTTTGTCCAAGAACTTCTGGTCCCCAGAACCAGCTACTGTTGCTGTGACCCACCAACTCTAAATCGTGAGCCCCTTGCGAAATCGAAGATAGACGACTACCGCGATACCGTTCTCACTCGCATCCCCAAATGCGTACATTTCCACCTCAGCCTTAATGGTAGTTGATGTTCGAAGATCTTGTTACTTACACAGTTCGCACACCTTCCGAAAAACAGCCATCCACGTCAACCATTTTTCGAACTGCGTGTCTTCTATAGGAGCATTCCAGCCCACCAATGTTCTCCATATTTCTTGCAGAAAAACCTTCAAAACCATCGGCAGGTGCGTAATCAATCCCAAAGGATCGTATACCATCTTAAATGCGCTGAGAACTTCGGGTTTGGTCGGCCGCGACTGCCGGAGAGCAGATTTTCATCGTAACGAGAGGATATTTTGAAAATGAATCAATTTGTCGTCGTATTCTGTCACATTCCGAACCAGCAACTTTTCTGTAATAGCTTCGTCATCGATGTTTAGGTTTTTCTCTTTAAGCATTGTCTGTTTCAAGCTTGCCATGACCGTAGCGGAGTTTGATATCCAGTTTCGAATTTCAAACCCAGTTTGCTCGTAAATCTTTCTGACTTCCTGTGCGAATTTCATTGTGTTTTCCTCTGTATCATTGCTAACGAGCATATCATCAATGTAGTGTCGATTAATCATTGCATCGACCGCCACTTTATAGTCCTGCTCGAATAGTCTTGCGTTCAAGTCATGTGGTATCCGGCGGGATAATTTTTTTGCACTATTTCAGGCAAGAATAGAACCACTAGGAACCTACTCCCATGTCGTAAGAGGCGACTAACAACATGCCAGAAGTTCCTAGGTCAAGGTATTGATCCGTACCGAAGACTTAACCTGGACGGTTTTTTGTTTGGCAAGCGATCTGTGGATTAGGGATAGTCGGGTTTCAATTTTTTCGAACCCGAACCCGACCCGAACCCGAGTGCTTGAAAATTGAAAAACCCGAACCCGACCCGAGCTCGAAATTATAAAATTTGAAAAACCCTAACCCGACCCAAGCCCGAACATTTTAAAATTGAAAAACCCGACCCGAACCCGAGAATAAAAATTTTGTAAAACCATTTCGATTTACCAACTACACTATGCTTGCGATTGGCAAAACGGAGTGGATGAATATAAAAGTTTTGCATTGCTCTACTTACCATAGATTTCTACTCGCTTTGTTTTGCTGTATGATTTAAAAGAGGTCCAAGTGTTCACTACAACCGCGGCCTAAGACGGCTCACAGAGTGGCGGCGATAAAGGGCGAACACGAAATTATTGCGACACCAAAAATGTCATGCCAATTTTCTTATAATGTTTAAAATCAAACCAAAATTTTAGGGTAGTTTTATACATATATTTACTTCAAAAATCCGAAGAAAAGTTAATCGATGGAGCCTTGAGTGCAAAATTGAACGCATTTTCGCTTGATGCCCTCCATCAAAGTCTTTACAGTGTCATCCGGTACCAGCTTCTCAGTTTTTTTCCATTTTCTTAACATGGCCTTCTCGTCTTTGACTGTCTTCTTGCTCTTCCGAAGTTCCCGCTTCATCATTGCCCAGTACTGCTCCACCGGGCGCAGCTCCGGACAGTTTGGCGGATTCATGTCCTTTGGAACAAAATGGACAGAATTGGCCTCATACCACTCCAGGACACTTTTTGAATAGTGGCATGATGCCAAATCTGGCCAAAATAGCGGAGCTTCGTCATGCTGCTGCAAGAACAGCAAAAGGCGTTTCTCGAGGCACTCAGATTTGTAAATCTCGCCATTTACTGTGCCCTTTGTCACGAAAGGCTCTCTCCTCAGTCCGCAAGAGCAGATGGCCTGCCAAATGAGATATTTGGAGGCGAACTTCGACAGTTTCTTCTTCTTAAATTTGTCGTCCACATAGAACTTGCTCTTGTCGGTGAAAAACTCCAACCCCGGAATTTAATCGGTTTTTATATATGTTTTGTCGTCCATTACACAGCAGCCATATTTTGTCAGCATCTTCTCGTAGAGCTTCCGTGCCCGAGTTTTAGCCGTCGATTGTTGTCGCTCATCGCGGTTTGGGAAGTTCTGTACCTTGTATGTATGTAGTCCAGCTCTCTTCTTTGCATTTTGGACGTAGCCCTGCGACATGCCGATCATTTTAGCCAAATCACGGCTTACGACGTTGTGATTTGCTTTAATCATCCGCTTCACCTTTCCCTCCGTCTTTTTGTTCTCCGGTCCCGGTTTTCTTCCAGCTCCTTTGCCGTGGTCCAACGTCAACCGCTCCTGGAACCGCTTCAACACTCTGAAGACGGTTGAATGGTGAATGTTCAACATTTTTCCCAACTGCCGGTGCGACAGGTCAGGAAATTCCAGGTGTTTGTAAAGAATTTGTTCTCTCGACTCGCGTTGGTTCACCTCCATTTTCGTTGAATCGAAAAACACGACTTCGAGTTTGACAGCATGTAAACAATACACATCAATGAGAAAGTGTGCAAAATTTGCTTGATTTTTACCCAATGGTAAAAAAGTTATGACCTGTTGAATGTATCGCAATAATTTCGTGTTCGCCCTTTATTGTGAATACTTCCGGCAAACAATTTCAGATGTTTAAATTGGCTGACAGTTTCATATGTGACAGCTCGAGAAAAAAAATGGCTGACAGTTTCATATGTGACAGCTGGAGGAGTGTGCGTGAAATGATTTGCATAGAACTCTATAGTTCTTGGTGTTTCATTTGTGATACTGTTTGAGTTTGTTGCCTGCATATTTCTTGGTATGCGCATTCAAGAAATAAATACGAATAGGTATTGATTCAGTACTTTATGCCTAGCACACCGGAACAGGATAGATTTAATGAGAAATATGGGAGACAGTGTAAGAATGATCCAAATCATGGGATACTGGCCGACAGTGTTTCAAGTAAAAATATATGTCATTCTAGAATGCACTTACGTATGTCTGAAATAAAAAAAAACAGTACGCAAATATCTGCATTTTTCTGATAGTCAGGCTGCGCTCGACGCATTAAGGACTCCTACATGTCGTTCAAAACTAGTACACTCTCATTCTTGCACTCCGACAAATAAAAACTATGTTAATTTATACTGGGTTCCAGGACATAGTGGCGTTGCAGGGAACGAAAAAGCCGATGAGCTAGCAAGAAGAGGGTCTTCCACTAATTTTATCTACCCAGAACCATTCTGTGGAGTCTCACCGAGTGCCCTTAAAATGGAACTGAAAAAGTGGGAAATCTTAGCTATAAAGAACAACTGGAGTACGACAATCATAGAAATTTATCCCACCCAACGAGAAAAAAAGCCTGGAGTTGCTTAGACTAAACAAAAAAGAGCTATGCATCACGACGGGACTACCTACAGGACACTTTCCGAGTAAATATCATCTTAAGAAAATTGGTGAGCTTACAAATGATACATGCCACGTCTGCGGATCTGAAAGTGAAACATCTGCTTTGCGAATGCAGTGCATTAATACAATGCAGACTAAGAGTCCTCGGTAAAGGAAAATTGTAGCCTTTTGATATTTGGACTGTAAATCCCAAGCAGGTAATAAACTTCATCCGAAGTGGTGTGCCTAGCTGGGAAGAGTGTGTATCTCAATAACGACAATCACTTATCAACAGTGATGTGTCATAGTAGATAGTAGACTTAGATTAAGAAAGGGGCATACCACAATAGATCTAAATACTCTCAAGTCTAAATACATATAATTGAGTTAGGTTATGTAAGTTGACCAATAGTAACAAAATTACGATTGAGTATGTCAAAATCTATTCGCTGTCTCTTTCTAACTCTTGAACTCCGTATTCTTGAAGGCGCTTACAGCTACCAATAAAGCTATTGTTCATCGAAATCCATCCAGAACTTTTGAAATGGCAGTATTTTGAATTTGGAAAAATGTCAAATTTTCGTAAAAAAGTCGATTTTTTTTGTTCACGCATGTTTTTTTTTTCGAATTTGACAGTATTCGATATGCCTTTCCAGATTACCAAATATTTGTCAGGTGCTTGTAGCGCCTTTTAAAAAAAATTTATCACCGACTAGTAAAAAAAACAAATTAATGGAGAAATCTTAAAAACAGGAGCACGGCGGTAAAAATTATGATCATTTTCAAACTCAGCGCACCCGATTTACCCTAAAAACTACTATCACAACACTGCACCATTTTTTTTTGATTTTGTAGACCAATGAACGCCAAAACGGCTAATTTTAGGTCAATGGCATCTTCGGAGAATTTGATATGTGCAATATGCACTTTCTTTTGAAATGGTATTTTTGCTGATTAATCCCCTACAAGTGAGATATTTTCATAAATTTTCTTTTAAGTGATTGTATTGAGATGATATCTTCAGCAAATTTGTAGCTCTTACTTTTGCGAACAACTCTACTGAAGACACCAAATATCTATCTTGAATACTTTAAAAGTTATGGTTTGTTGTTCGTGGATTACCCTTTGTCGACTATTTATTATTCAATATAATAATAATCCACATGAATAGGCCAAATATTATTTCGAAAAAACGAATTTCGTATTTAATTTTTCTATCTACCACCGTTAAAAATAACCACCGAACAATTCTAAGTTGTCTAGATGAAACTTCATCACTTATCAGTACAAAAATTTTCATTTATGTGTATCTTCAGACAGCAAATTCTCTAACTTATCGCTGGATATATCGATCGATTTGGAACATATCTCGTAAAATAAAAAAACAAAATAAATAACTCCAAACAGCGGCGCGTCACCAAAACGAGGTTTTGGGTGTTCAGACACCCCCCACCCCCCGCCCCCCCAAACCAAAATTGATTGGATTGAATCGAAAAATTTATTGAAAAAATTTATTGATTTATGATTGATTTGATTCAATATTACAATAATAATTATATGATCAGTACATTGGTAACCTATTGTTTTAAATATCATGAGCACTTTTGAAAATTTGAGGGAAAGGGATCCTTATCTGTAAATTCTGTAAATATTGGTCGGTATATCAAAGTTGTCCAATCATATCAATATCAAATAGCTGCATGAAAATATTCCAATAGAAACTCATTCCGGAGTTCTGAAATCAATCCTCAGATTTCCGGATGCACCAGATGTACCGAAATATGGACTGCAGTCAATTTTTTGAATAGGCAGCGAAGTTGGGATTGATTTATTTATTTATTTCGTTAATCGATGTAGACAGATATACTTACAGGAATAGTTAAATTTTTTCCTAATTACTAAATTATATATACGTAATTTTATTATGAATAAAGCAATTTCAGCTTATACAGCTTATATTCTTATGCGTTAGAATTTCTTTTATGTATTAAATATTGTGTTAGTTTTGGTTTGGACATTGTAAAATCAATTGGTTCGCAATAGTGGTTATAAATAGCCATCATTCGATTTATGGGACCATATTTTGCATAGTTTGTACGATGTGGAGTTATTGAAAATATACTTCGATTTCGTAGCTGTCGAGAAGGTACATAAAAGATCAATTTGGATAAAAATTTTAATGTCTATGAAACATAGAACTGCCACCGAAAAAATTCATAACTTTCAACATTTGCTAAACGATTTTTTGTTTTAGGAATGCGTGGAGTTGAGATCAAAATGTAATGTAATTAATAACGAGGATAACACTTTCCGAAATTAGAGGGATATTTATTAAAAATGGCGTTTTCCGAGCGACTCTTGCAGGCCCTCATCGATTTTGATGAGCATTTGATTTTTGTTACCAATTATATGAATAGGTAAAATAAATGTTCGAAAACAGTAATTTAAGGTCAAGATCATATCAATTCGAAACCACCAATTTCTAGGATTTAGTATTTTACTTTTCAAACAAATTTAGTTCAAAGGGCAATGTTTTTAGCAAAGTTTTCGAGAGTGCTTTTACAAACCACTTTGTTGAAGATACTCTATGTGTTTACCTTGTAAAATAAGTTAATATGATATTACTGTTTGTGATCAATCTCTTCTACTTTTCATTAACAAAAACATTTACATTTTATTCAGGGTTTGAGCTTGTGAGGCTCATAATAAAAAGTTATTTTGAAAAAAAAACTAGATTTACGAATTTAGTAAATATCATTTTTTAGCTCGATATACTCCTTGCATACAGTATTCATATCTTCAACACAATTATTCTAAATGACAATCTCAACAAATTTGCTAATGATGTAAAGTCTGCTACTATTTGTTCTTGATGAATTAATTCTCTATAAATTACTTCTAGAAAATTAAACACTAAAATTATTATATTAGAAGATGCGCTGTTCTATGTTGGGAAACTTCTTTGAAGTTTTAAAACTTCAAAGGTGACAATTTCGTCATTTTGACAATAAGTTCGATTTTCACCAAACTCTCACCAAACCGAACTTCTGGTAAAGCCGCTGACTTCAAGTAAGTAGAATCAAAGTCGTTCTACACTCGTCCCCCAGAAATTTCTTCGATTACTGCTTATCTATTATAATACAGTGAAAGCCCGATTTTGGCAGCCCCACATGTGGTCGAACTCATATAAAAATATGTTTGATGGGCTCTAGCAGACGAAAATGGCTGAATTAATTTAAACGCATTCTTGAAAATATTTTCCTTATGTCAATGATGCAAAAATAGAAAATTCAATCTTTGTTGAATTTTACGCTGGAAGACCCCTTCAAGGGAAATTTATATCAAATAATCAATAGTGGTTAGGAGTCTACGTCAAGGGACTAAAAGAGAATATTTTGACAGCTTCGGTTTATTGTAAAGAAAGAAAAAAATATGTCCCGATTTAGTCAATGTCTCCATTTCGTCAGCCTTAAATACACAATGAGGATGATAAAAACGGATATTCACTACAGTTATTATTCACTGTGTCCCACATTGAAATTTGGCGAACCTCCCAAGGGTGTCCTAAATTAATCGGTGCATTTGAGTGTTTGTATATGATGCGGTTCGAGAAAGTACAGGAATTTTCGTCATCTATTCAATATTATAAAAACTTATTAAACAAACTTTCACTAATAATGTTGTGAATACTATAAAGTATTTAAAAATTTGAATTATTTTGAATGAACGGAGTAGTTACCTTCGCTCCACAATGCAGTTGATTTTTCATGGCTTGCGGTATAGGCAGCTTCAGTCCAATAGTCTTGGCAAAATATATTTGATGATTCACGATTTGGAAAATGGAATTTCGATTATTGAGGATGTTTTTTTTGACTAGCATGGAGAGCCATGAATAATTTGTCAAAAAGTACAATCCTCGAAATGTTGAAAAATATGCAAACGCTTTTCTACTGGAACGCTTTCTGGTTGAATAGGGGGCACGTGCCTCCCCCTGGAGCCGCCAGTGACCTTGCGTTGAACGCAAATCGCTGAACGGAAACATATAAAATAGACATTAGTTTGTAGCATTCTTTACTGATTTAGCCTTTCGGAAGACGCGCAGCTCTGAACAAGAACCGCTGGTGCCCAAACACGCTTTGGCTACATTTGCTGAGCAGTGTGTACCCGGTGCACTACCGCGAGTTAAAAAAGGATATCGAAAAGTGATTTTTTTTTGATTTCTTAGCCCAGCCCCTTTAGGAAAATTAAAGGAAAAAAATATAAACACAGTATCAGTATTCATTCGTCAGTCTATTTTCTCGCTTTATCTTTCATTTAGTTTAGCCTTTGAGATTTCTCACACTGATGTTGCCCCATGCTGATTTGAGTGTTTCGCTGAGTCTTGCCAGTGTCTCATGAAGTATGTGTTATCAAAAACGCCTCAATAAATCATGTTCTAAATGTTCTCAATCGATATAATATCCGAAAAGAGTAATAAGAGTTATAAGAAATATCACAAATCACACTGTTAGGTGGATTAAAAGCGTTTTTTAATCTACAGCTTCCTCAGGCCCCCTATTTTCGCTTCACCAGGATTATTCCCTCCAAAACCATGCTTGGTGATGTTCAAGGATGTCACTAAATACCAATTTCATACTCAGCGAAGAACGGTGGAATTTCATAGATTGAAATCTGAAAGGGTATTCGGATACACACTCAGACACATAACGGTAACGACTCAAGCTTTATACAAATATCAAAATCATTTTGAAATCGAATCTAAACAACCTCGTACTAAAGTATAAAAAAGTTACAAGAATATTAAATTGCAGGTATCAAAAATGCACTGAGAAGAAATTCACTGTAAATTCATAAATGAAAACTATATGTTATCTATACCTTGAAGGCCTCACTTTTTACAAAACTTTGTTGAGCGAGCTAATATTGTGACAAAAAATGGGCTATAAAAGAGATGAAGTGTTATGCATACATAGTAATAAATATACAGTAAAATTGAGAATGGATGAAGTGAAAACAAACGAAGTGATGCTCTCATGCAAATCCCAAGCACTCCAGATTCAACAAGAATCGATGGAATCTGAATCAAAATATGTTAATATTCACACCGGATTCGCTCATATATCAATCACTCGACTGAATTCAAGAACCCTGTCCAGATCGACTCAGCCAGTAGTCTGCCGTATCAACTAATTGAGGTCAACGTGCTGCACCCGCATACTTCAGGTCAATGGTGGCCGCTGGCCGCCAGCGATCTGTAAACGCACCTCTTTCGCACCAAGTCACGCTTTTATGACTGACAGCATCAGCAGTTTCTATCTGATTACCATTTTTCTTCTCCAGAGCCCCGCCTCCATCGCACTGCTGGCTGGCTGGTTGGTGCCAGCCAGAAGCACGTACCGTTCCGATACCTCACCGATCCGGTGTAAATGTTTCACTTTCAAATTTTTGAGGACAACTATTCTGACACTGATTAATGTCAGCCGTCAATTCGTTGTCACCAGCTGAAAGCATATCGTCGCGCCACGCCATTTGATTGCTGCCCATCCGGCGCGGTGTGCTCGCGATTCCATTGTTACACTTTTCGCTAGGCATTGGGGCTTGGGCGCAGCAAGCGCAAATGGTCACTGGTTTTGGAATGTTTTTTTTGTTTCCTCCTCGGTTGCCGGTTGCCGCCGGAACCCAAACTAGGAAACCATCTGCGTGTCTGTCTGGCTAACTGACTGACTGGTTCGCTGTTAGGTTTCGGACGGCCGCTTTCGTCGTTTGTCATTTGGTTGCTCTTTGGTGGCCCTTTCTAACGTCGAAAAACGGTTGGCTACTTGCTCTACATGACATGTTTTGTTTAGATGTGTCGCCCGCAAAAATGCAAGTCTGATGCGGCGAAGGTGAGCCAGACGTGACATATAATATTCGGTCACAGAACACTAACCACGCAGCTTGTGTGTACCGAAGCTGTTCCTGTCGGGAGGAAATTGCTGTCTGGAAGTGCCTAATTTCGTGTTCGACGCGGTCGTTTGCGGTTGGAAATGCGCTCCCGGTGCGATTAGTCTTTGTCACGAGGGATGGAACTGGAAGTTCAAATTCGGTGAATGGAAGCACTAAATCGTGTCGTTGTGGGTTTCAACAAAGGACGGATCTTTTGGTTGGGCAGAGTTGATTCCTAACTCGGCTGTGGTTATAGAATTACCTATTTCCGGGTGCTTGGCTATCAATGTCAATAAGAATTTAATTTCCGTATTTTTCCATTCAGTCATTGACTTGACCTGACGTGTAGTCAAGCAGAATTGCATAAAATGTACTGACTGTCTAGCTACCAACGATCAATATCATCTGTCCACGCGTAAAGTTAAACGCTAGCATTCACACATGCTCACAAATCACACCGGTAATGACCCATAAATCCCGTGGCTTATCATGCTACCAGTCTGTTAGCCCAAAAAGGTATATTATGTGTGTGTCCAGAGCACACTTCCTGTTTCAAAACACCATCTCTTATTGCAGTGAAAGCAGGGGGGAGCAAAGGAGTGCTACCTAAACCGGCCGTTATCGCTGATGTTTATCGCTAGTCAACAAATTATGCTGCATTCGTTCTAACATTAGGCAGATTTCGTTTTTAGATTCTCTAACAGAAAAAGCTAAAATAGCCTGCGGTTCAAAAAATCTAACGAGGTATCTTTTATGGTGATAACTCATTCCTCAGGGGGGATATTTTTGTGATACTCAGTTGTTTGAAAAGAGTGTTGTTTTATTTTTCAAGTTCACGATAGCTTATCTATCCCATTAACCAATATCACAGATCTTTATATCAGTCTGAGAACAATATTTCAATGCTGCTTCCTTATTAACGACGATACGTCATATTTCATTTTTTCACGTTAGGATGTTGATGGATCTTCAAAATTGTTCACTGACCAAATTGTTTGATATCTGCCTTTTGGTCAGCAACATTTTGCTGCAGTTTTGAAAGTTTTAGTGGGTGGACCGTTTCCAACGAATTCCCGGGGGTCACTAGCGGCTCCTCCCTATTCAACCGTTATTTAGTAGAAAGGCACGTCTGTGCAAATCTTTCGTGGAAACTTCTGACCGCGGACGTTACTGGTTTCCAGTTTGTAGGGAAAGTATACAGTACCTGGGTGGACCACCACTCGAAGATTACCGCGATATCAATTCAAGACTAATTGGCTTTGATAACACCAATCTCGGGCACGGAATCAAAAATCGTAAAGGTAGGCGAAACGAATCAATCGTCGTCAATGCGTAAACTTTCACAATGTGGTAAGATGTGAGTGTAGGCTGGCGAATGATAATAATCTTCACAAAGCGATGAAATCTTATTTTACGATGCATTGCACAGGAGTCATCTAACTAAACAAGCTGCTTCTCTCTCAGGACGATCAATGGGCTAAGTCATTTTTAGAATCCCTAACCCGTCCACTGCCTAACCACTTTGGATCCGGCCTGCTCTAAAGACATAATCACGTTCGCCTTCCGGACAGTGGAAGCGATGGCTTTCAAACGATGGAAATGTCTCGAAAACCTATCAACCAGCAAAGATCCAGTACTAACCGAGGCTCTTGAGCAAAAGATCCGAGAACATGTCTAGAAGGGATACATGAGAAAGCTCACTTCGGAAGAACTTCAAGAAAAGCGTGCGCGTATTTGGTACCGGGCAAGTTGCGCTTAGTGTGGTACGCAGTTGCCACCGTCTGTGGTGTTTCTTTAAACTCAGTCCTCCTGAAAGGTCCAGATCAGCTAACATCGCTGTTGTCGGCGCTGATCCGTTTCCCTGAATTCCGACTGTCAGTATGTGGGGACATCAGTGAGGTTGAGAAATGAAGATCAATATCGCCAGCGCTTCTTCTAAAAAGCTACCAACGAGTTGAAGCCCAGTATTTACATCGTTCAGGTGATGACCTTCGGCGCAACATGACGTGACGTATGAAAACATATTTAAAATCACGTAAATAGAAACAAACCAACAAAACCTTCGGCGCATGCTGTTCATCGAGCACTGCCCAACACGTCAAGAACCTGAACGCAAGACGATTCGAGCAGCTTAGCTTAGCTTTGCTTAGTTGACCGCCCGTGAGTTTCCCGTGATTGATCAAAGCCTGTTGAAATTGCATATTGAACCAATTGTATGATACTTGGGAGTAGCACATCATACTCAACGTGCAACCTGAAGAGACTAAGATTATAACATGATCAATAACGTAGCTGACCACGCCCATGCATGTATATTTTGGGATGGGACGGAATGTTAGTTCAACACTTGTGATTATTATGACCAAGGAATTCTCTGCATCTTCCACAAGTGTCACAGGATAGGATTGGTGTTAGTAGGTAGGGAGATGAATCAGGATTTATCTTGGTAGATATTGTGATTTAGCTAAATACTCACGCGCTTTGTTTTTTCATTTTAGATCAAAGTTTTCAGGAGTGCGACCTCCAATAGAAAAATGAACGCCGTTCGAATAGGCATTTTAATAATTATTCTTCCGCGGGACGTTGCATTAAAGGATAAAGCCGCGCGGAATGTAATAGAGGTATCTATTCATCTATAGACAATATATGATCTTAGCAATATGTACGAAAATTGCTCGTGATCAATTTCCGATAACTCGAAACGAGCAATTTGAACTCCGAACAGCCGCCCATTGGGAGTATTGCTTCGTATTAACACTTCAATGATCATCTCTAAAGTTTGCAATACAAAGCAAGTGTACAAAAAGTATAAAATATATCCCAAATAAATGTGGAAACTCACGGCGAAATGTTAATGATAAGTTGGCATCCCTACTCCCCAACCAGACACGTTAAAAGTGTTACGTAGTTTATGAATGGTCCCTAAATAAAATAAAAACAAAGACAAGAGCTTTTGATCCATCGGCGGTCCAGAAGAATAATGGATGGGAGAAGAGCAATACTAGCAAAGACCGACTAAGGTGGCCAACTAATTTTGGACCCCTAGAGGAAGTGAAATTGCACACCTAGAAAAAATCGTGTATGTTTACGTCTCCTGACCCTGACATATACGAGCATCAAAAATGACTTACTTTTAAGTTTGATTTTAATTTTACATGACGTTGAATTTCCTAAATCACGTAATTTTACTCCACATATAGCGTTTGTTCTGTGTAATTTTATGTCATTGCGCTTGTAATGTATATGTTTCATGTAAAATTACACGGAGCACGGTTATATTTCGTCATTTTGTGAATTACGGTTTGTTAAATTCTGTCATGCTTGAAATTACGTCAACGATAAAATTCATATTTTGTGTGCGTTGAAGTCAGTAATATTTGCGTGCCTATATTTTTTAATGCAATACATGCACGAGTCTGCTCCAAAATTACTGTTCTTGAAAGAACTGTCAATGGATGTTTTAAAATTGACATAAACTCGAAAATGAAATTTCTTTCCAGCATCAGTGGCGTAGCCAGAAATTTGGTTTGGGGGGGGGGGGGTTTGATGAAAATCGTAAATATTTCGAAAAATTCCAAAATGTAATATGAGTTTGATAAATTATCGAAAATTCAGAAACATAGGTAGTCTAATATATGTCATTCAAGTCAAACAAACAAGAAAAATCAACATGGAACAGTTTTCAAACCTCTATAGATTATTTTCTTGTATAATATGTCAATGAAGTTTAAAGTGGGATAAATGTTCGAAAAAAATTTCAACGTTCAAGATCACTAAATTTAATAATCCTTGACTTTGAAGGTTTGACAACTTCGAGAAGTTACTAACATAAAACAAACATAAATATAAACTATTCAAAAATAGCAAAAGACTTGGTGCCTTCAGCAAAGTTGTTGATAATGTCATTTTACACAATTTTGTTGAAAATATGAAGGCTACATGAATGCAGCATATCGAGCTTAAATGAACATACTATATTTCTCTTTAGTGAAGAAAAATTTAGGTAAAGTTATTTTTTCTGCACTAAGGAGAAAACCCTCAACCCTGCCCCTTGTAGTTTTTGGTCTTATTCTAGTTATATGGGAAATGGTAATAAATTTTCGACCGAATTCAGTGTTAAATATCTTTCTTGATAGCGATTCAATTTCTAGCTCGTTCGAAAGGTATTCGTATAAGCGAGCCAAAAATATATAAAATGTTAATCTATGTTGTCAATTTCGACAGATAATCCCAAAAAAACTGCGAAAATCATCATTTTTACACTTTTAAACATCCATATCTTGGAAACTAAACATCATAAGCAAAAAAAAATTAATAGCGTTCTGTCTGGGTAGTAGACCATTCATTTGCAATTGATTTGGATAAGATCGGTTCAGCGATTGCTGAGATACACGAATGAGAGTTTGTCCGTTACATACACACACACAGACACACACAGACATTGTCCCAAATCGTCGAGCTAAGTCGATTGGTATTAAAGACTCGACCCTACGGGCCTCGAAAAAAATCTTGAAAGTTTGAGCGAATTCTATACATTTCTTTTATAAGAAATGTAAAAAGTTGCCTATATGCTACACAAAAAAAATGAAAAGAAAGTTATGTTTATGTTTGTTTGATTCTTTCGTTCTATTAACCGAAACTCATCTAAAGATGTAAAAATATTTTGGAAGCCTGTAATCATAATTATCAGTGAAAATTTCATGAGCTCTAAATAATAATTGTTTTGTTTTAATTTCGAACCTTTCATCGCCTTTAAAATCTCTAAATTACCGTCCATCTGATGGACTAAGTACTACCTTTATAATGAAGCTTTTTACTCTTGATTATTTCCACTTCCAGAACATGATAATTTCAGTTAACCAAACAACCCGCTCAAAGGATCAGCGCCACATCATATCTTATGACTTAAAAAAGAAATGTAGTAAAGCCAACAACATTTGATAATCAGTTCATAAAACTTCCTCAATACATTTCTCAATTGCTACCTTTGAGTCGTTAATCCAGCTGTGACCGAGTGCGTCGTCGTTGGAGTAAATGTTCGGATGATTAACCGTCCGAGCGTGTGTGTGTGTCTACGACTAATTCACCAACGTTTGCCACGGTCTTTGCCTCCGGCGACGGATAAAAACATAACACACTAATAAAGTCATTATCCGAGTTTAATTCTCCGGAACGGTTTATAACGTTTCTGAACTTTCGCGGCACTGACAGTTGATGATCCAGCGTCAACGGTAGGAACGAATAAAATTATACACAGCATAACCCGCGCACAAAGGATTCTGGCAGATAGGGGGTGGCTGGGGTAATAAGAACATCTCAAAGTTGCAGGCTATCGATATCTTAGGAAAACGAACAAATGTTTCGAAATTCGTTTGTTAGAAGGCAACGGTAACCAAAGTAGCGGCGCATTGTACCCAAATTCACATTAAAACTGATTTAGATAGATGCGAAATGGAGTGACGAAGCCACAACGCCAATTCCCGACTTATTAAAGTACTAAATATTTTGTTCCATTTTTGTCTTTACCATGTAATAGTTGCTTTCGTTTTTTATTTACTTCTTTTGCTTGAATTTTATGTTGAAAGAGACATTATATTTCATTTGATCATTTGAAACCCCTAAAGTTATATTATGATTTAGCACGAAATCCTAGCATTGAAATTACATGTGACCAGTTTGGACGTTTGAGTTAATGATTTTTTTCCTCTGATCAATGGTCATGAAGAGGTAAACGATGCATGAATTTTACAATTAATGTACAACTATGCCCTTCGGATAATATTATCAAAAGATCGTTTTCTATAAGTTTTTTTAAATAATGGACATTCCTACAGCTTTAAATATTTCGATGCATCAATTTTAGTAATTGAAATATTGTATCATCTTACGATGATTTGCGAATTTTTCATGTGAAAGGTCGAAAAATTCCACAGTTTTTTTAAGGAAGAAAGAGGTACTCAACTCCATACAGTGACGTTACCCCCACGTACCTCTATAGCTTCACGACAGAACATGGACCATGGGTAATTGAGTACAGCTGACATGGGACATTGCGCCTTCCGCTCGCGGGACTTTGATTGGCGATTGGAGCATGCTTGTATTTTTTGTGTCAGTTTGATCTCGAAGCCGAATTGAGTAGTTAACTATGGGAAGTGGAAAGCGAGCGTTAGTTTCGATCGAATATAGAACATACCTACCTATAATGTGGTTTAAATCGAGTGAAAAATGTTCCAAGTAGAAAAGTTAGGAAAGATTTTTCTTTGAAATTTTCAAGACCTCAAACGTATAACATTCTTATACTCGATCTAATAAGGCAGCACAGACCTGAAAAGGGTGTTTCGATCAAAAATTGGTCGAAATAGAACGGTCTATCCTTTCATTAAAAAAATCCAATCATGTTTCTCAGTCCCGTAGCGTGCGGTTGCTCGGCCAATCCGGCCATCAAAAATGGAACAGACCACATACAAGGGCAGTAATGCTTGGCGCCTCTTTAAAGCTATAACAAACATCGTGGATTGAGCGAAATTCATTATCATAGAGAAGCCGAGAGGCGAGCATAGCGTAGTTGGTAAATCGATTGCCTTATACTCAACTCACCTGGGTTCGATTCCCAACCCCGCACCTAGAGTTTTCTAACTTTTCTCGAAAAAAGTGAGGAATTTTCCGTAGGATTCAAAATTCTTTAATTGACATAAAAATAGAGAGGACGACCCTCAAGCCGTACCAGGGCCGAAAGGAGTTCCGCAATAACACAAAGTAACCTATTTCCAGCCTAAGCCTACCCAACCCTGCACTAAGTTAAATATATGGATACAATGTTGAGCCACTGTAGATTTTTGGTGTTCCTGGAAGCACTGTAAACTCCTCGTTTGATCTCGAATTTTTAAGATCAGAGGCTGTTCGCTTAGGTTTTGTATTATCACTTGCTCGAGGTTGGTGGCCTCTCTAGAAACAATTTGTAACCTTTTCAAGAAATCTCATCTGCCTATAATTTTCAGGTGCAGTAAAATCCTCTCAAGAGAATCTCAGAGTCGCACTTTTCCTGAACCAAGAAAATATAATATTTTTTCACGATGAATGGTGTAGTTCTTATCAGTTTTTTCCAGCAAAATGTTTCTTGGAGTGTCTTTTAAAGGACTTTCCGCACAATAAAACGCTTTCCATCATACCTAATGCAAGAGTCATCCTAAAGATTCTCTGCCCACTTACCACATCGAACCTTTCCCATTTAAAATCTTCGCTTGCTGGAGCAAAAGGTCCGTGAAAACAAAGCAAGCTCCATGCTTCGGTAGATCTACGCCAAACAAACTCGAATCGATAATCACGACGTCGATCTCAACTTTGTGGGTGGGCATATAGACGCGATAGAACATCGTAGTGCTGAGCTCCTCTTTAAAATCTATAGAGTACACAGTGGATTATCTTAGATTTGAAAGAAGATCAGGCATGGTTCGATTGAGTTCAATGCGTATGATTTTCAACAGAAAGTCGGAGTGTTTGATGGTGAATCTTGTTATACATCTATTTTATCATCAGTCGGGTCCTTTTCAGAAGATTTTCATTAATGCATGGAAGCTCGGCGCAAAGTGAAAACTTTAGGATTCCAAAAAATAGACAGAAGATATATAATATATAAGAATTGGAGAGACGAATCAGGGGATAATAAAGCAAAAGTGTGTTTATCTATATTTTCTTAATGTATGGCTGGATGCTACCGATAGCAAAGGAATGTCGTGACGGTATTTACACCGCTAGTTCAATTCTAATGATATGCTCGTGATTAAAAATTCTTGGATGCGAAAGTGATCCCGTTGGCTTCTTACCACTCGAGGACAACATTTGAATAGAGGCTTGAAGCTAGATCTCTCTAGAAGATCGAAGGGCCCTCGTGTTGCTGCAACAGAGGAAGTAAACGCTTTTTTAGACACTCCTTGAGGTAGATCTCCTCGTTTACAGTTCCGGTAGTCACGAACGGCGCACTCCGCTTGCCACCTGCGCAGATCGCTTGCCAAATCATGAATTTATTAGCAAACTGAAAGTTTCTGCTTCCTTACTTTCTCCGGGACATCAAACTTGTGTTGGGCGGTGAACAACAGTAGCCATGGAAGCTCCGCCTTGTCGTAGATCTCATCATCCATAATGTACAGTTTTCGGGCCCGTGTCTTTTCCACCGTAGTTTACCGTTCGTCACGATTTGGAGCCTTCTACACTTTGTACGTATGCAGTCCCTCCCGGTCCTTTGCTCACTTAACGAAAGACTTGGACAGATTCAAGTTTTTGGCTACATCCCTGACCTAAGCATGGGGATTCCGCTTAAACGCATTCACTACATGCTTGTGAACCTGATCACTAATATTTAGTAGTAACGTTTGATCACATGACTCACCGTGGCCGCACGATTCGGAGTTGTTTTCCGATGCCCCGATGAGAGAGTTTTACAGGTGCTTGCGCAAAATCAATTCGCGACGTTGCTTTCTGGGTGACGTAATTTTTTCCAATTTTCGAAAAACTGACAGCGATAACAATGCAGCTTAAACAATACACTCTAAACTATTTTTCAAGAGGAAATACCCACTGGGTTATTGTCTGCTGCGTTATTTTTGTGCCGCAATTCGATGTGGGAAACCCTTGAATAAGTCTGGAGGTCTGAAAGGGGTGTAATTCTCAATCGTTCTTAACTGAATCAGCTTTGTCAAGTCAGCAATACTTCTCATAAGATAATCTATTAACGAGGCAACATCAAACTGCATAGTTTCGAAAGTCGAACTGAAAAGGAGCCAAAGTATACAGCAGAGGGGACCAAAAAAGAGACTTTGCTAAAGGCGTCAGAAAACCAAGCTACGGCCCTGATGTTCCTTTTGCAATTTCATTTCATACAAAATAAAGAAAAAATATTCACTCAAACTTCCTTTTTAGTGACTGCAAATTGCCGAGCCTTTTGTTTGAATCCTTGCATCAAGTTTAGCACGGCTTCCTTAGTCGTTTCCTTCGCTTCAGAACGCTAGTTTAGTCAGACCGGACTAAGTGACAGTGCAGTGATTTTGAGAAAAACGCGTTTAACGTTTGAATCGCAGCATCCTTTACATTATAATTGGGAAATAATTTTTACCATAATTCTTGTTTGTTGTTTCATATTTCAAATCTGGTAAAAGTGGAATGTAGATGAAGAAATTCTTTATGCAGTGCTATCATTAACTCATTGTTTGATGTTTTGCGACTTGGTCCGCTCTGACTTAACACCGACCAACTGTCTTATGCGTGGTTCCGTTAGACGCTTGCCCGATATTTTTCTGTGTTTGAGGGATTCCATGAGAAACTGGCCGACCACAAAATATGACCATCGTCGATTCGAACGAAACTTTGAAGTTGTCTTCGGTTTATAAATCTCCAATATTTTCTCTGACAATTGCAATATTTTGATACAAGAGCAATTTTTCAAAAGGGTGTAAACATTTGTCCGTGAATCAATTTAGAATTTTTTTTTTGTTCGATCACTGTATTTTATACAGCAAAACGGTCTGAAAACGTGTTTCAGGGAATGAATATTTATATGCGAAAAAATATACACTGAAAAAAATGTTGTGTCATTTTTCACAAAAACAAAAATTTATATTAAAATTATAAATGGCAAAAAACCATTTTTTCTAATTCTTTATATTTTAAAAACAAAAACCTAAAGAGAAAAGAAATATTTTGAATGTGATTGTATGATGGGGAACTTATCGGTAAAAAAGTTTTTCTAACAATAACTTTTTATGTTTTTAAATTTCATACTAATTGACTTTGACTAAATTAAAATGGATTTAACAAAAATCTTCCAAAATGCGATTGTTTTCGAAATATTTGGAATTTTGTTCCAACAAAAACAGCTAATTCGTGTGATTATGTCCTTTTTAAAAGTTATTCGCGTTACCCCATCAAAAAATGTCAAAAAGCTAATGTTTATCGTTTTAAAGACGCAAAAGAAACCTTTTCAGTGTATTTGGATCATGGAGAAGCTTTTAATAAAAAAGTTTCCCTAACAACAACTTTTGACATATTTTTTTATAATTCATACTCTTTGCAGTAAAAAAATACAATTTTCTTTTTGAATATGACTTTAAACGCTATTTTAAATCAAAATGCTAAAAACAAAAATTTTCTGAAATGTGATAGTTCTCGAGATATTTCAAATTTCGTTTTAGCAACACAATTATTTTGTTTTCTTACGACCTTTTCAGAAGTTATTCGCATTTCTCCATCAACAATAATAAGTTTTTCAAAAGGCCCATAACATTTCCTGTAACTTTCTCTTTGACATCAAGGTGATATTGTAAACCATTTGAAAGCTATACGAAAACAACTAATATATGATCGAACTATATAGTTTAATCATAAGACCCTATGGTTGAATAGTATTTTGATTTCCAGGCTGTCGAAAAAGTGTGAGATTAGTTCGGATTTTCGGGATGCGCATGAAAAATGTTGCTACTTTGCCTCTTTTACTTCTATTCTAGCAAATGTCACAATCAAACAGGAGGCATGGTCTCACACACATACATCTTTAAAATGAACGGTGTGCAGTTTTTTAAGGCATGATGAAAATTGCGTTAAGTTGAAATTGACCAATTTTTAACCGTAACACACGTAAAAAAAATTTGGAAAAAGTCACGATTTCGTGAACTGAACGATTTCGTGAACTGAACTGAAAGCCCAGTTACTATCATAATTTTTTTCCTTTTTTATTAATGATTTATAGTGAGTCAATCTTTTTCCTTTTTTATATTGTAACGACATATAATTAGCAAGGGACTGGAAGGTGAAGTATTTTTCAAATATTAAGAGCCATAGTACTCAAGGGAGAGCAAGGATTGGAAGTAAGAAAGTTTAGAAAAGCGTGGAAAAAAGGGTCAATGAACAAGCTTAGAGTTTCCCGGTTACTTAGCTTTTTGTCTTCTGCAGCGCAGGAGCCAGGATCTTTTGGCATTAAATGCGAATCACCTGAGTCTGCGGCATGTCCGGACAAGCGTAAAGTCAATTTAATGACTTATGCTGTCGGAGCCGACGATAATAAACCTCGTGTTCATGCAACTATTTGTGTTTCTACAAAACTAGTTTTCACTGAATATGTACAAATGTTGGGTTTGGTTTGGATTACTGTAGTTGTCTCCTGGACATGTTTAGTTTTTGTTATGCTTCTTGTTCATAATTTTACACTGGTTTGAATAAGGCACAAATCCTCGACTACATACGGGGAACGTGCCATTTAAGCCAATATATTCTGATTCCAGATTTCTGAACCAGAGTTAGAAAAAATTTGTGATTTCAACCCTTTTTTCAGATCAATTTTCAATGCCCGTTTTATTTCTTTTCTCGTCAACATAGAAATCTATTGTTTTACTGAAGTCAACCCCATATATGTGCTAGAGAAGGGCGAGCGAATCGCAAATCGATCAAGAGAATCGTCTCGTGGACAAAAGTCAGTGAGTCACGATTGTTTTTTAAAAAGTTGCGATTCTTTATAAAAAACAGCTGTTTAGTGACATACGAGAACGTATAATAACATTTTGAACGGAATATTTTTTGTGAAAGTTGCCAATTTCTGAGTGCATTTACCGAAGCCAACATTCAGTTTCAACGCCTCCTTCATCCATTCGCTTCCAAGCTTTCTGAAGTTTCACACAGAGTCGAAGCCTTCAGTTCAGAGGAAATATAAATTAATTCACAAACAGAACCATTTGTTATTTATGAAGGTAGAATGTGGCATCTTTTAGAATTTAAAGCATGCGTAATGTTGTCTGATACATGTTTTCTAGAGTGGGATTAAAGCCAGCACAGAAACGAAATTCAGTATGAAACTGAAATTGAATTAACTGCATCGAACTAATGAATGATGATACTTAAAAGGTGGTAGCCAATAGAGTGAGTTAGCTGTGGACATCAATCACATAAAAATAAATAAGCGCAATGAACACATACACACCTATTTGTATATATGGAATGAAAATATCTACTCCAGATCAAAATCAAATAGATATTTCTTTAATCCTCCCAAATGATTCACCGAATAGATTAAGAGTCTATTCATTTTTTTTTCAAGTGAATCAGACACGATTCGCTCCCCAAACTGGTTCGGTTTAGAAAAACTGGTAATTAAGAATACCTTTTATATATCAAAAGATAGATCGTGAGTCCAGTTCATGAATCCGTGAATAATATTTCATGATTTTGTGAACCATTTCACAAGCACGAATGATCAGTCGTCACTATTGTTTTAGAAATCGTGAACCAGTTTACATTTCCATGAATAATATTTTTATGATTTTATGAACTATTTCATGAGCACACATGGTAAATAGGGTGTCCCAAAATGACATCATGTTAAAAAAGTTATCGGGCTCGCTTCTTAAATGAAAGTCTTAGATTTTTTCAACTTTTTTTATTTTTCTGGAGATCAAAATGGAGAGATTTGGTTAGTTAGTTTGTACAAATTTTGAAGTATAAGGGCGGCAGAGCCATTAAAACTTAGTAAAAAGTGTAATTTTTTATGTTTTTCGTTAGTTTTTCTTCAAAACTGGGTATCTACAAATTTTTAAAAGTATAGAGAATACTTCAAATAGTTGAGCCGAATAAGGAGCGTAATTTTGTTGAAGAAGGTGTATAGCCACGGTAAAAGGGGTATGAGTTATATAAGTTTTTGTTATATAACCTTTGACATTTGTAGCAATTCATCAAAAATAGTAATGTTCAGAGAAATAAAACAATTCAAATATGCTTGGACCGCATATTGTTTTTTGGAAAATAGAAGGAAAATGATTTAAAACGGTGTTTTCTGTTTATCTTTAGTGCGTCAGGATCGGGTTTAATGAGAATTTGATGATTTTTGTACCATCAATTACGAAAATAATGAGAACTTTACTAATGATGCCAAGTCTCTAATTATTTTTGGAAAAGTTAATTCACCATAATTACGTCTTGGAGGCTTTTTCACCAAAATTATTGTACTAGAAGAAGGGAATGAGACTTCATATACAAAATCTGAATACGTTAATCAATTCGGCATACAAATATATGCCATAACTTGCACAAACTCGACATATTTGTTAAATTTTCATGATTTTCAACCCCACTAGGTGCTTATTAATATACTAAATAATTTTAAAATAATCGTCAAATGCTCATAAAAACCAATTCTGATGTAGTAGAGACAAGAAGAAAACGCCATTTTTCATCATTTTCCTACTATTTTACGAAAAACAAAATGCGGACTAAGCACATTGAAATTGTTTTATTTTGTAGAACAGTGTTATTTTTTATGAATAGCATAAAATGTCAAAAGGTTATTTAGCAAAAACTTAAATAACTCATACCCCACTAGCCGTAGCTATACACTTTCTTCAGCAAAAATACGCCCCTATATTTGGCTCTACTACTTGAAGTGTTTCCTATACTTTTAAAATTTTCTAGATACCCAGTTTTAAAGAAAAACTAATGAAAAACACCAAAAATTAAACTTTTTACTAAGTCTTCAAGGCTCTGTCGCTCTTATAATCCATAATTTGAACATACTAACTAACCAAACTTCTCCATTTGAATCTCCAGAAAAATAAAAAAATGCTGAAAAAAATCTAAGACAGTTCAGGAGCACTTCAACAAGCATAAATTTGAAATTTAACCCACAATCTGGCCATTTTTCGAAAAATCAAAATTCGCCACCAGCAGGGAGCGTTTTAACAAATTCACTCCGAAGAAGAAAGTGGTCCTGATACCCTAACCTTTCATTTAAGAAATGAGTCCGACGACTTTTTAACATGATGTCATTTTGGGACACCCTAATGGTCAACCGTGATTATTATACTAAGAATCATGAACCAGTTCTCGATGATATGCATAATTTATGATTTTGTGAATTATTTCACGAGCATGAATGGTAAGTCATGACTAATATATTAGGAATCAAGAACCATTTCACGAACGTATGAATAAAATTTTATGATTTTATTGATTATGAATATTATTTGATGATTTGTGAACTGTTTCACGAGCCCGGATATCGAATCCTGACTGATATTAGGAATCATGAATTCGTTCACGGGTATCGAAAGGATGCATTAATAAAATTTCGAGTTTCATGAAATAGTTCACGAGAAAATATCCAGACCGTTACGATTTTGAGTTTGTGCGGCCTGGTTGGTACACCGTTATTGATTGGGACTAGATCCAATTGCACAGAGATTCAGTGGATAAAAGTGCCTGCGAGTAATAAACCATCCTCCAATGTGCAACTCCTGGAAATTCTAAGTTGTTCATTGATCAATACCGGTGCCGGCCAGACCCAAACGTAGATCGCAGTAGGAAAGGAAAGGGATGCTAGTCCGACACTTGCTTTTATTAGAGGCCGTAAATACTACTACGCGTTCCACAAGTGTCACGAGATGGGGGAGATTGTTAGTAGATCATTGGATTGGAAATTGCACTGGAATTCGCGGGCGATTCAAGATTTTAGTAGTCTCTTGACGTCCGGTCATCAGGAGACTCAATAGGTGCTTTAATTACGTTTTAAAAATATTATAATGTCGAATAACGAGACAATGTTTGAAATTATACTTAGTTCGAATATCATTTTAACAAAAGATAAACTTGCAAAAGGAAAGCAACAAAAATTTGGCATAGAAAAAATAAGAGTAGAAACAAAACTGGGTACAAAACTGGATTATTATTATACCAACTAATAGAGAGAGAAGGAAATAGGTTTATCACGAATAGAAAAGAAAAATGATCAGAATTAATCTGCTAATTTACTACAAAAGTATAAGAGTATCACCCATGCCAACCACGCTGTTACCAAGCTTAACCAATTGAGACCACGAAATGTTTATTGGACAATTTACTAAATTAGTACAAAGAACTAGAAAGTATAATAGGAAGCAAGAGATGATGTATAGAGAGTCATGTTTCTGTCACTCCTTACGGTTTGGAAGCAGGAAAAACTAAATAACTGAATTGAAACACCAGTGTACCAAAATCAGAAAATACAGAAGATGCAAGAAATAAAGAGGTGATTCCCAGTTTTGTCGCCTTTTAACACAATAATCAAGTTGTAATATTATTATGATCATGAAATATGGTTGACATGGAAATTAATAATATAGCGCACATACTACTCAAAACTATATGAAATTTCTCAATATAATGAGAAAATAATGTAATGAACATGATTTAATGAACTGAAAGCAAACCAGTGAACATGACAATAAAACATTCATTCTTCGTGCTGATACGACTGAAGGAAATTGGTAACCCGTGTTCGATCCTTCTCACAAATTGTCAATTCTAATGCCTTATACATGATTGAAATCATTATTTCACTCAGACAAGACCATACGCCCGGTGCATTAACTCAACAAATAAACAAACATAAACACTAAACAAACATAAAAATTATTTAGCTCAGTCCAAGGAAATGTCAGATCGATTGGCAGCACCCGGCGGATACGTCTTTCCTTACAATTCTATCAAATCAACGAACATTTAAAATTACGTGCGACAAAATATGTGCAATTTTGAAAGTAATAGAACCAAGACTACTATTTATATCTAATAAAATAAGAACAGAAAAATAGTCAGAATAACCAGACCATTTTGATTTTGTGAACTAATTCACACAGATCACGATCAACACTTGAACAAGCCTAAATCTGTACAGATTCTGATAAGCATTCTTACTTGCTGTGAGCACTTTACGCGGGATTATAACGTGTATATACCAGCTGTAAAGGCACAATCTGAAGGCGTCGTCACCGATGAGAGTTTGACGTGCGAGGATCTGCTGCAGCACGGGTTGGCCGTTTTAGAGAACGCTTACTTCAGCCAGTGAAAATACTTGAGTGCAAGCGTTTGCACTCAGTAGTAGTTGCGGGGGATGGTTCAAAAACATATCCCCAATCAAACTCTTATCGGGTGACCTTCGCTGGTACCGCTTTGCCGAACTACATCCTCTTACACAAGATTCGTCTGCCTGTGCGTCTGTTTGTACCGCGGGGCATGAATTGCACAAAGTTTAAACAATTGGGTTACACAGCCACCCATTGTAGCAATAAGGCCCGCTGTGGAAAATGCGGGGAGAATCATCTAGATGACTCGTGCAGTAAATAAGCCGAAAAGTGTTCTCACTGTGCGGAGAGTCTGCATGATATCTCAGCATGTCCCGCGTACAAACTACGCGGGGATAAACTGAAACGCTCCCTTGCGGGACGATCCAAACATTCTTTCGCAGAAATGCTAAAGAAAGCTACGCCACCATCCTCAACAAACATCTATGCTCACTTGCCTCATAACGAGGGCGAGGCTGGTGACCCACAAGAGGAAACATCTACTAGGGTGCCGAGAAGTTATAGGAAGAGAAGGAACATTTCCTCTCCTAAAATTCCTTGTAAAGGCCAGAAGGTGTCCCTTGACGGGGCTCCGAAAGTGACATCTATTGGAAGTGTTGCAACCAAACCGAAGCAATTAGCTCCTGGTCTTGGAGGATTAAGCTCAGAGAAGGAGTTCCCAGCACTTCCAGGAACATCAAAAATCCCAAGTGTTCCTTTGTTTCAGTTCGAGAATAATCACAGCACTGGAATTATCAAACTCTCGGACATAGTGGACTGGATAATAAAAACTTTCAATATTACTGATCCTAGTAAAAGTCTTATGTTAGCTTTTCTCCCTACAGTGAGAACATTTTTGAAGTAGTTGACTGCGAAATGGCCCCTCCTAAGCGATTGTATTCTTCGATGGCTAACTCATCGAACGAGGTCACGGATTTGATCACTGTTCTACAGTGGAATTGCAGAAGTATCATCCCAAAAATCGATTCCTTCAAAATTTTAATAAATAGTTTGAGTTGCGATGCATTGGCATTATGTGAAACTTGGTTAACTTCATATATAGTTCTCAACTTCCATGGTTTTAATATTATTCGCCTGGATCGAGACACCCCCTATGGAGGAGTGCTTTTGGGGATCGAAAAGCGCTATTCCCTCTACAGAATCAACTTTCTCTCGATAACAGGTATTGAAGTTGTCGCTTGTCAAGTAACAACCAAAGGCAAAGGCCTTTGCATAGCTTCCATATATATTCCCCCCAACACAGCGGTTGGGCACCGACGGCTACAAGACATCTTATAAGCGGAGTTCAAAACACTATGTATTTCACACGTAAAATCTGCTTTGTAGACAGATTTTTTGAATTTTTATATTTTGGAGTTATTTGAATAACTATGTAATACCACGAAGATTGTATTTTTTTTTCTCTTCTATTATTTGCATTTAGTCACATTAAGTTATTATATTCGCTATGATGATGATGGATTTTTGTTAATTGTTTATTATAGTTTTTAAAAATAATGACATGTCTACAGAAGTCTGAGCCACGCGCGCGATAAGCAGATAGAGACTAACTTGAAATCGAACATGGTGACCAGTACTAAGAGCTCATCGGGTTGAATTGAAGCTTTTAGACTTTTGTTGTGATCAGGGTCTGATTTGATGATGGAGTTGCTTTGCTGTCTTTGCTCGGCAATAGAGTTAATCTCGGTTATTGCTGCCATAGCGGCAATAACGGAGTTGGTTCGTCTTAGAATCCCTGCCAGCACCGCGACTAGTTTTAGGAGACTTTAACTCTCACGGTGCAGCATGGGGTTGTCTCTATGATGATAACCGGTCTTCCTTAATTCAGGATCTTTGCGATAACTTCAATTTACCAATTTCAAACACGGGTGAAATGACACGGATTCCTGCTCCTCCAGCGCGCCCGAGCGCCTTTGCCCAACATCGCTGCGGTTAAATTGCACGTGGAAGGTAATTCCTGATCCCCACGGCAGCGACCATCTGCCGATCGTAGTCTCAATCAATAACGGTTCAAGGACATTGAAATCAATCAATATTTCGTATGACCTCACACGATATATCGATTGAAAGAGCAATGCTGCCGCGATATCCGACAACATCTAATCTACCCAAGAACTTCCTCCGGAGGAAGAGTACAGCTTTTTGGCTGGCTTGATTCTCGACAGCGCGAATCAAGCTCAGACTAAACATACAAAAACGCTCTCATAATCCGTGGTGGGACAAAGAGTGCTCAGACGTGTACGCGGAGAAGGCCACAGCGTATAAGACCTTGCGGGACGACGGGATACCCGCTAGCTATCGACAATATGCGACGTTAGAAACGCGAATGAAGAGTTTGATGAAAGTCAAGAAACATAGTTACTGGCGCCGATTCGTTGACGGATTAACGAGAGAAACATCGATGAGCACTCTTTAGTGCACGGCCCGGCGTTTGCGAAACCGAAACAGTACTAACGAGAGTGCAGAATATTCAAACCGTTGGATATTCGATTTCGCCAAGAAGGTTTGTCCGGATTCCGTCCCGACACAGAAGATTAACCGCGCCGCGTCCCCTCACGATAGCGCGAACGAAACACATTTTTCGATGGTGGAGATCTCACTTACTCTCTTTCCATGTAACAGTAAAGCTCCAGGGCCAGACAGAATCAAATTCAACTTGTTGAAGAATCTGCCAGACTCTGCCAAAAGACGCTTGTTGAACTTATTTAATAAGTTTCTTGAGGCTAACATTGTTCCACACGATTGGAGACAAGTGAAGGTCATCGCCATCCAAAAACCAGGAAAACCGACCACAATTCGTATCGTCCGATCGCAATGCTGTCCTGTATCCGGAAGTTGTTCGAGAAAATGATCCTATTCCGCCTCGACAATTGGATCGAAACAAATGGCTTACTGTCAGATACACAATTTGGATTTCGCAAAGGCAAAGGGACGAACGATTGTCTTGCGTTGCTCTCAACAGAAATTCAAATGGCCTATTCTATTCTATTCTATTCTATTCTATTCTATTCTATTCTATTCTATTCTATTCTATTCTATTCTATTCTATTCTATTCTATTCTATTCTATTCTATTCTATTCTATTCTATTCTATTCTATTCTATTCTATTCTATTCTATTCTATTCTATTCTATTCTATTCTATTCTATTCTATTCTATTCTATTCTATTCTATTCTATTCTATTCTATTCTATTCTATTCTATTCTATTCTATTCTATTCTATTCTATTCTATTCTATTCTATTCTATTCTATTCTATTCTAATCTATTCTATTCTATTCTAACCCTTACACAGCCAGTATTGAAAAGCATCCTGGAAAAAACTACAGTTAGTCTAATGTTTTTCTTGTCAATATTAATATTTCAAGCATATTTTCATATGCCGCAAATATTAAAACGGCCAGGCCTACTGTGCAGAGTTTGGTTTGAAGACGATTCAAAATTATGTGGTAATTAAATTATTCATTTAATGAATAATTTAATTACCGAATCTTTTTGAATCTTAATAGAGGAAGAAACGAGGACAACCGTACCGACCGTTTCATTAAGGGTATACAATAAATCGTTGGAAGTGACTTGGCTAAGAAGGTTAATGTCACTCCTTTGGTCCTTTGCGATGGGACAGAGGTATTTGCACCTTGCCCTGGCTAATAAGCCTAGGTTAAAGCGCCTTTACTCGCTCTTTTCCACACCGTCTGCGAATTCTTTATGAAAACCATTCAATGTATACAAACTCATGTAGGATTGATACTGATTGACTCTCCTAAAGATTCAGCAAATGATGTCAAAAAACAAACGCTTCCACTCTCATTTACGACAGATTTTAGTAGCTTGCTCTGTGAAACATTAATTAGTCTGATGAAGACACGTATGCCGTGACAGTAAAGTTCAGCTGACCAAGCCACACTGTATTAAACAAAATTTAATAATATTTCGAAAACACTACATTTCTCGACAAACATATGATTACGGCCCAAAAGCCAACTGTCAAAATCCACCTTGAATGGAAATTCCAGACAAACCGTTACTAGTCGAACACAGTTCACAACAGTTTATGAAAGAGAAGACATTTCTCTTTCGTTTACTACTAACATCTGTGATTGGCGTGTAACGGTTTGTCCGGAATCTCCATTCAAAGTGGACTGTGACAGTCGGCCTCTAGGCCGTAATCATATGTTTGTCGAGATTTGTTCTTCAAGCATATTCATAAAAAATAACAACGAAGGATGTTTGCGTTGGCTACTTCAACTACTTCAAAACACTTGACGATTCGAAAGCTGCGGAACTAATGTGGGCTTCCTGATTGTGGACCACGGAGCAGGATGTAGAACACAAAATCAGAGCCACTCAAATTAAAAAAAACTGACAGCAGCGTAATACACCTCCATTCGGAACCACAAAATGAACTCCAAAAGTGGTGTGCAACTCTGAACCTATCTTTATTTCGATGGATCCTCACTAAAGCTTGTGGATGATACAGACTGACAATGTAATTACTCCAATATATTCACGAAATCGAAAAATTTTACCAATTTAAAAAATCACTAAATGTAATAAGCAAATGATAGTGACATATCCCGGAAACGTGAATGATTTCGAACTATGTATTCAATATGGTAATATGTAGTACTTACTGGTTCCTTTTTGGTGGCAGATATCCTTCTCTTATATTTAAAACTTACAAACTTTAGTGATTCTCTTTGTACGATCCCCGGCTTATCGCATAGAATTTATTCTGAAGTTTCGACTTCCTACTTTAATGCATACATTTTCATTGACCGGCCATCTTTCATTATTCTCAGCAATTAACATCCAGGGGATTGTGATAGACCTTGATGTGGGCATCGAACTTTGTGTCTAGTTTCCAGCTAGAATATAACTGACGACCAAGTGGATTTCCCGCTAGTACTGTCGTTTAGCCATTCTTGAATGACACACCGTGCCTGGTTATCCGTTGAGAGGAACCTCTTTTCACTTTTCTAGCACTTCGGGACGAGTAGATAAAAATTTTACAAATTTTTGCTATTTTCAATTTTTAATGAAAAGAAATGTCGAGAGCGAAAAATTGTTTTGCCTCCAGCGCGTATGGTTGCTATGATCATTCTCCTCAACAGAAATTCAAATGGCCTATGCTAGCAAAAAGCAGATGGCATCAGTGTTCCTAGATATTAAGGTGAAGCTTTCCCCAGGACACGGTGTTTCGCCGAAAACACCAACTTTCAATGCATTGTCTCAAATTACTCAAGAACGAGAAAAAATTCGGGAAAACCCCCTCGTCTGATTGTTCACAAGTTTGTTATGAACAGATCTGAGAAAAAAATTTCACGAAAAACGGTTCAGGAAAAAAGTTGTGGTGCGAGTTTTCCATTCCGTCCCTATATTTACATCCCATGGAATTTTCAGCAGTAAGCGGGCTGAAAAAAGGGATATGGCAATTGAAATAAAACGATAAACTACTTTCGAATTGCAAAAAAATTTTTTTTTGGTTTTACTAGAAGTGTGGAAATAAATTATGTCATAATAATTGACATAGTTCCGGAATTTTCCCGAATGGTGGCGCTACCGATCAATGAATAAAAGACGGTAAAATCACTGTGGCTAAGTAGCTGAATATGATAGAACTTTAGAATGTTCTACAAAATTTCAGAATCCGTAAATATCTTCATTTAGATGATATGATTGTTTCGGAATTACTCCGATTGGCGGCGCTAGAGAGCAAAGGTGTGCGTCATCAGATCATATTTTCTGTGTATCTCAGCAAGTAAGAGGAGTAATGCTTTGAAATGTTCAACAAAGTTGTGAGTTGAGGGCAGACCTTCTCTTGGGCCTTGAATATGTTTTAGAATTTCCCCGACGGGCGGCGCTAGCGTGCGAAAATCGACGTTTTGAGATGGTATTTTGTAAACTTGGAGGAATAATGCTTTGAGGTGTTCAACAAAGTTGTAAGTCGAGGGCAGACCTTCTCTTGGGTCATGAACATGTTTAAGAATTTCTCCGATTGCGGGGCTAGTGTGCAAAAAACAACGTTATGAGATGGTATTTTTTCTCTATCTTGGAAAGTGGGAGGAATAATGGATAGAGGTATTCAACAAAGTTATAAATCGAGTTCATGCCTTCTCTTGGGTCAAGAACATGTTTAAGAATTTCTCCGATTGGCGGCGCTAGTGTGCAAAAAAACAACGTTATGAGATGGAATTTTCTCTGTATCTACGAAGATGGGAGGGAAAATGCTTTGAGGTGTTCAATAAAGTTGTAAGTCGAGGGCAGGTCTTCTATTGGGTCAAGAACATGTTTATGAATTTCTCCGATTGGCGGCGCTAGTGTGCAAAAAACAACGTTATGAGATGGAATTTTCTCTGTATCTACGAAGATGGGAGGGAAAATGCTTTGAGGTGTTCAATAAAGTTGTAAGTCGCGGGCAGGTCTTCTATTGGGTCAAGAACATGTTTATGAATTTCTCCGATTGGCGGCGCTAGTGTGCAAAAAACAACGTTATGAGATGGAATTTTCTCTGTATCTACGAAGATGGGAGGGAAAATGCTTTGAGGTGTTCAATAAAGTTGTAAGTCGAGGGCAGGTCTTCTATTGGGTCAAGAACATGTTTATGAATTTCTCCGATTGGCGGCGCTAGTGTGCAAAAAACAACGTTATGAGATGGAATTTTCTCTGTATCTACGAAGATGGGAGGGAAAATGCTTTGAGGTGTTCAATAAAGTTGTAAGTCGCGGGCAGGTCTTCTATTGGGTCAAGAACATGTTTATGAATTTCTCCGATTGGCGGCGCTAGTGTGCAAAAAACAACGTTATGAGATGGAATTTTCTCTGTATCTACGAAGATGGGAGGGAAAATGCTTTGAGGTGTTCAATAAAGTTGTAAGTCGCGGGCAGGTCTTCTATTGGGTCAAGAACATGTTTATGAATTTCTCCGATTGGCGGCGCTAGTGTGCAAAAAACAACGTTATGAGATGGAATTTTCTCTGTATCTACGAAGATGGGAGGGAAAATGCTTTGAGGTGTTCAATAAAGTTGTAAGTCGCGGGCAGGTCTTCTATTGGGTCAAGAACATGTTTAAGAATTTCTCCGATTGGCGGCGCTAGTGTGCAAAAAAACAACGTTATGAGATGGAATTTTCTCTGTATCTACGAAGATGGGAGGGAAAATGCTTTGAGGTGTTCAATAAAGTTGTAAGTCGAGGGCAGGTCTTCTATTGGGTCAAGAACATGTTTATGAATTTCTCCGATTGGCGGCGCTAGTGTGCAAAAAACAACGTTATGAGATGGAATTTTCTCTGTATCTACGAAGATGGGAGGGAAAATGCTTTGAGGTGTTCAATAAAGTTGTAAGTCGCGGGCAGGTCTTCTATTGGGTCAAGAACATGTTTATGAATTTCTCCGATTGGCGGCGCTAGTGTGCAAAAAACAACGTTATGAGATGGAATTTTCTCTGTATCTACGAAGATGGGAGGGAAAATGCTTTGAGGTGTTCAATAAAGTTGTAAGTCGAGGGCAGGTCTTCTATTGGGTCAAGAACATGTTTATGAATTTCTCCGATTGGCGGCGCTAGTGTGCAAAAAACAACGTTATGAGATGGAATTTTCTCTGTATCTACGAAGATGGGAGGGAAAATGCTTTGAGGTGTTCAATAAAGTTGTAAGTCGCGGGCAGGTCTTCTATTGGGTCAAGAACATGTTTATGAATTTCTCCGATTGGCGGCGCTAGTGTGCAAAAAACAACGTTATGAGATGGAATTTTCTCTGTATCTACGAAGATGGGAGGGAAAATGCTTTGAGGTGTTCAATAAAGTTGTAAGTCGCGGGCAGGTCTTCTATTGGGTCAAGAACATGTTTAAGAATTTCTCCGATTGGCGGCGCTAGTGTGCAAAAAAACAACGTTATGAGATGGAATTTTCTCTGTATCTACGAAGATGGGAGGGAAAATGCTTTGAGGTGTTCAATAAAGTTGTAAGTCGCGGGCAGGTCTTCTATTGGGTCAAGAACATGTTTAAGAATTTCTCCGATTGGCGGCGCTAGTGTGCAAAAAAACAACGTTATGAGATGGAATTTTCTCTGTATCTACGAAGATGGGAGGGAAAATGCTTTGAGGTGTTCAATAAAGTTGTAAGTCGAGGGCAGGTCTTCTATTGGGTCAAGAACATGTTTATGAATTTCTCCGATTGGCGGCGCTAGTGTGCAAAAAACAACGTTATGAGATGGAATTTTCTCTGTATCTACGAAGATGGGAGGGAAAATGCTTTGAGGTGTTCAATAAAGTTGTAAGTCGCGGGCAGGTCTTCTATTGGGTCAAGAACATGTTTATGAATTTCTCCGATTGGCGGCGCTAGTGTGCAAAAAACAACGTTATGTGATGGAATTTTCTCTGTATCTACGAAGATGGGAGGGAAAATGCTTTGAGGTGTTCAACAAAGTTGTAAGTCGAGGGCAGACCTTCTCTTGGGTCATGAACATGTTTAAGAATTTCTCCGATTGGCGGCGCTAGTGTGCAAAAAACAATGTTATGAGATGGAATTTTCTCTGTATCTACGAAGATGGGAGGGAAAATGCTTTGAGGTGTTCAACAAAGTTGTAAGTCGAGGGCAGACCTTCTCTTGGGTCATGAACATGTTTATGAATTTCTCCGATTGGCGGCGCTAGTGTGCAAAAAACAATGTTATGAGATGGAATTTTCTCTGTATCTACGAAGATGGGAGGGAAAATGCTTTGAGGTGTTCAATAAAGTTGTAAGTCGAGGGCAGGTCTTCTATTGGGTCAAGAACATGTTTATGAATTTCTCCGATTGGCGGCGCTAGTGTGCAAAAAACAACGTTATGAGATGGAATTTTCTCTGTATCTACGAAGATGGGAGGGAAAATGCTTTGAGGTGTTCAATAAAGTTGTAAGTCGCGGGCAGGTCTTCTATTGGGTCAAGAACATGTTTAAGAATTTCTCCGATTGGCGGCGCTAGTGTGCAAAAAAACAACGTTATGAGATGGAATTTTCTCTGTATCTACGAAGATGGGAGGGAAAATGCTTTGAGGTGTTCAATAAAGTTGTAAGTCGAGGGCAGGTCTTCTATTGGGTCAAGAACATGTTTATGAATTTCTCCGATTGGCGGCGCTAGTGTGCAAAAAACAACGTTATGAGATGGAATTTTCTCTGTATCTACGAAGATGGGAGGGAAAATGCTTTGAGGTGTTCAATAAAGTTGTAAGTCGCGGGCAGGTCTTCTATTGGGTCAAGAACATGTTTATGAATTTCTCCGATTGGCGGCGCTAGTGTGCAAAAAACAACGTTATGAGATGGAATTTTCTCTGTATCTACGAAGATGGGAGGGAAAATGCTTTGAGGTGTTCAATAAAGTTGTAAGTCGCGGGCAGGTCTTCTATTGGGTCAAGAACATGTTTATGAATTTCTCCGATTGGCGGCGCTAGTGTGCAAAAAACAACGTTATGAGATGGAATTTTCTCTGTATCTACGAAGATGGGAGGGAAAATGCTTTGAGGTGTTCAATAAAGTTGTAAGTCGAGGGCAGGTCTTCTATTGGGTCAAGAACATGTTTATGAATTTCTCCGATTGGCGGCGCTAGTGTGCAAAAAACAACGTTATGAGATGGAATTTTCTCTGTATCTACGAAGATGGGAGGGAAAATGCTTTGAGGTGTTCAATAAAGTTGTAAGTCGCGGGCAGGTCTTCTATTGGGTCAAGAACATGTTTATGAATTTCTCCGATTGGCGGCGCTAGTGTGCAAAAAACAACGTTATGAGATGGAATTTTCTCTGTATCTACGAAGATGGGAGGGAAAATGCTTTGAGGTGTTCAATAAAGTTGTAAGTCGCGGGCAGGTCTTCTATTGGGTCGAGAACATGTTTAAGAATTTCTCCGATTGGCGGCGCTAGTGTGCAAAAAAACAACGTTATGAGATGGAATTTTCTCTGTATCTACGAAGATGGGAGGGAAAATGCTTTGAGGTGTTCAATAAAGTTGTAAGTCGCGGGCAGGTCTTCTATTGGGTCAAGAACATGTTTAAGAATTTCTCCGATTGGCGGCGCTAGTGTGCAAAAAAACAACGTTATGAGATGGAATTTTCTCTGTATCTACGAAGATGGGAGGGAAAATGCTTTGAGGTGTTCAATAAAGTTGTAAGTCGAGGGCAGGTCTTCTATTGGGTCAAGAACATGTTTATGAATTTCTCCGATTGGCGGCGCTAGTGTGCAAAAAACAACGTTATGAGATGGAATTTTCTCTGTATCTACGAAGATGGGAGGGAAAATGCTTTGAGGTGTTCAATAAAGTTGTAAGTCGCGGGCAGGTCTTCTATTGGGTCAAGAACATGTTTATGAATTTCTCCGATTGGCGGCGCTAGTGTGCAAAAAACAACGTTATGTGATGGAATTTTCTCTGTATCTACGAAGATGGGAGGGAAAATGCTTTGAGGTGTTCAACAAAGTTGTAAGTCGAGGGCAGACCTTCTCTTGGGTCATGAACATGTTTAAGAATTTCTCCGATTGGCGGCGCTAGTGTGCAAAAAACAATGTTATGAGATGGAATTTTCTCTGTATCTACGAAGATGGGAGGGAAAATGCTTTGAGGTGTTCAACAAAGTTGTAAGTCGAGGGCAGACCTTCTCTTGGGTCATGAACATGTTTAAGAATTTCTCCGATTGGCGGCGCTAGTGTGCAAAAAAACAACGTTGTGAGATGGAATTTTCTCTGTATCTACGAAGATGGGAGGGAAAATGCTTTGAGGTGTTCAATAAAGTTGTAAGTCGAGGGCAGGTCTTCTCTTGGGTCAAGAACATGTTTAAGAATTTCTCCGATTGGCGGCGCTAGTGTGCAAAAGCAACGTTATGAGATGGTATTTTTTCTCTATCTTGGAAAGTGGGAGGAATAATGGATAGAGGTATTCAACAAAGTTATAAATCGAGTTCATGCCTTCTCTTGGGTCAAGAACATTTTTAAGAATTTCTCCGATTGGCGGCGCTAGTGTGCAAAAAACAACGTTATGAGATGGAATTTTCTCTGTATCTACGAAGATGGGAGGGAACATGCTTTGAGGTGTTCAATAAAGTTGTAAGTCGAGGGCAGACCTTCTCTTGGGTCATGAACATGTTTAAGAATTTCTCCGATTGGCGGCGCTAGTGTGCAAAAAACAATGTTATGAGATGGAATTTTCTCTGTATCTACGAAGATGGGAGGGAAAATGCTTTGAGGTGTTCAACAAAGTTGTAAGTCGAGGGCAGGTCTTCTCTTGGGTCATGAACATGTTTAAGAATTTCTCCGATTGCGGGGCTAGTGTGCAAAAAACAACGTTATGAGATGGAATTTTCTCTGTATCTACGAAGATGGGAGGGAAAATGCTTTGAGGTGTTCAATAAAGTTGTAAGTCGAGGGCAGACCTTCTCTTGGGTCAAGAACATGTTTAAGAATTTCTCCTATTGGCGGCGCTAGTGTGCAAAAGCAACGTTATGAGATGGTATTTTTTCTCTATCTTGGAAAGTGGGAGGAATAATGGATAGAGGTATTCAACAAAGTTATAAATCGAGTTCATGCCTTCTCTTGCGTCAAGAACATTTTTAAGAATTTCTCCGATTGGCGGCGCTAGTGTGCAAAAAACAACGTTATGAGATGGAATTTTCTCTGTATCTACGAAGATGGGAGGGAACATGCTTTGAGGTGTTCAATAAAGTTGTAAGTCGAGGGCAGACCTTCTCTTGGGTCATGAACATGTTTAAGAATTTCTCCGATTGGCGGCGCTAGTGTGCAAAAAACAATGTTATGAGATGGAATTTTCTCTGTATCTACGAAGATGGGAGGGAAAATGCTTTGAGGTGTTCAACAAAGTTGTAAGTCGAGGGCAGGTCTTCTCTTGGGTCATGAACATGTTTAAGAATTTCTCCGATTGGCGGCGCTAGTGTGCAAAAAAACAACGTTGTGAGATGGAATTTTCTCTGTATCTACGAAGATGGGAGGGAAAATGCTTTGAGGTGTTCAATAAAGTTGTAAGTCGAGGGCAGGTCTTCTCTTGGGTCAAGAACATGTTTAAGAATTTCTCCGATTGGCGGCGCTAGTGTGCAAAAAACAACGTTATGAGATGGAATTTTCTCTGTATCTACGAAGATGGGAGGGAAAATGCTTTGAGGTGTTCAACAAAGTTGTAAGTCGAGGGCAGACCTTCTCTTGGGTCATGAACATGTTTAAGAATTTCTCCTATTGGCGGCGCTAGTGTGCAAAAACAACGTTATGAGATGGTATTTTTTCTCTATCTTGGAAAGTGGGAGGAATAATGGATAGAGGTATTCAACAAAGTTATAAATCGAGTTCATGCCTTCTCTTGGGTCAAGAACATGTTTAAGAATTTCTCCGATTGGCGGCGCTAGCGCGCAAAAATCTAAGTTATGAGATGGTATTTTTTCTCTATCTTGGAAAGTGGGAGGAATAATGGATAGAGGTATTCAACAAAGCTATAAATCGAGTTCATGCCTTCTCTTGGGTCAAGAACATTTTTAAGAATTTCTCCGATTGGCGGCGCTAGTGTGAAAAAAACAACGTTATGAGATGGAATTTTCTCTGTATCTACGAAGATGGGAGGGAAAATGCTTTGAGGTGTTCAACAAAGTTGTAAGTCGAGGGCAGGTCTTCTCTTGGGTCATGAACATGTTTAAGAATTTCTCCGATTGGCGGCGCTAGTGTGCAAAAAAACAACGTTATGAGATGGAATTTTCTCTGTATCTACGAAGATGGGAGGGAAAATGCTTTGAGGTGTTCAACAAAGTTCTAAGTCGAGGGCAGGTCTTCTCTTGGGTCATGAACATGTTTAAGAATTTCTCCGATTGCGGGGCTAGTGTGCAAAAAACAACGTTATGAGATGGTATTTTTCTCTATCTTGGAAAGTGGGAGGAATAATGGATAGAGGTATTCAACAAAGCTATAAATCGAGTTCATGCCTTCTCTTGGGTCAAGAACATTTTTAAGAATATCTCCGATTGGCGGCGCTAGTGTGCAAAAAACAACGTTATGAGATGGTATTTTTCTCTATCTTGGAAAGTGGGAGAAATAATGGATAGAGGTATTCAACAAAGTTATAAATCGAATTCATGCCTTCTCTTGGGTCAAGAACATGTTTAAGAATATCTCCGATTGGCGGCGCTAGTGTGCAAAAAACAACGTTGTGAGATGGAATTTTCTCTGTATCTACGAAGATGGGAGGGAAAATGCTTTGAGGTGTTCAATAAAGTTGTAAGTCGAGGGCAGGTCTTCTCTTGGGTCAAGAACATGTTTAAGAATTTCTCCGATTGGCGGCGCTAGTGTGCAAAAAACAACGTTATGAGATGGAATTTTCTCTGTATCTACGAAGATGGGAGGGAAAATGCTTTGAGGTGTTCAACAAAGTTGTAAGTCGAGGGCAGACCTTCTCTTGGGTCATGAACATGTTTAAGAATTTCTCCTATTGGCGGCGCTAGTGTGCAAAAAACAACGTTATGAGATGGTATTTTTCTCTATCTTGGAAAGTGGGAGGAATAATGGATAGAGGTATTCAACAAAGTTATAAATCGAATTCATGCCTTCTCTTGGGTCAAGAACATTTTTAAGAATTTCTCCGATTGGCGGCGCTAGTGTGCAAAAATCAAAGTTATGAGATGGAATTTTCTCTGCATCTACGAAGATGGGAGGGAAAATGCTTTGAGGTGTTCAACAAAGTTGTAAGTCGAGGGCTGGTCTTCTCTTGGGTCATGAACATGTTTAAGAATTTCTCCGATTGGCGGCGCTAGTGTGCAAAAAACAGCGTTATGAGATGGAATTTTCTCTGTATCTACGAAGATGGGAGGGAAAATGCTTTGAGGTGTTCAACAAAGTTTTAAGTCGAGGGCAGGTCTTCTCTTGGGTCAAGAACATGTTTAAGAATTTCTCCGATTGGCGGCGCTAGTGTGCAAAAAACAACGTTATGAGATGATATTTCCCCTCTATCTTGGAAAGTGGGAGGAATAATGCTTTGATGTGGTCTACAAAATGCAAAGGAAGGAAGTAGTGCAAAGACGGTGTTAGCTATGTATTTTTTCCGTACTACATAGGTTTGTGAATAAATTTTTGTTGCTGTGAGCAGTGGTATAGTGCAAATGATCAACAGTGCGATAGTGGAATATATTATCTGCCCGTAAATGTATATCAGTCCCATTCGATTTTTCTTCGATTTCCAAAAAAGTTTATCAAGCATCTAATTTAGACACCTCCATATTTCAATACAATAAAATGTAACTATAAGCGATAAGCTTTCAGCTCCATTCGCTGATTGAATGGTACTGTTTGATAAGCACGGTCGACATAGCGTTACAAAATTTCCCCTTACGTGTTTTTTGTTCATTTCGCTTTGCAAGAAACATTCAAAGATTATAACAAACAGTTAAACAATGAAACCATTGTGAAATAATAATCGAAATTTGTGCTTTTCAAAACGCTTGTCTCAAACTTCTGCTCATGATTGTATATTTGTCCCGTTTTCTATGGGATTTTCTATATTTATGGGACTGATTTGCGATCATAGGCAGTGTAACTTTGTCAAATCTGAATACTCTAAGATGCCAGCTTCGTGTGCTAGTATACAGACCTTATTTTACCAAAACTATGAATTCACAACTTGTTTCAATGCTATGTAATAAAACGGTATTGCCAAAACTGTTATTCTTCCATACAGACCAAAACATGAGAAGAAGACATGAGAGCTAGATTGTCAAAACAATTGACTTTTTTTCGAAACACCACTCAACCGAATGGTAATTGGCTCCAGATCCCCCATTCCATAAACAAATTTGTTCGGATGCTTCTGGTTTACTCAAAAGAATTTTTATGTTTGTATGCAAAAATATATGAAATATCGGCAATGGAAACAAATTCAGTAAAAAATGTCAGCATTTGCTTAAAGCGAAATTGAAGCAGAAAATGCTACATAATAAGGGATAACTATTGGTGTTGTTGTTAATACAAACGTAGATTTATGCTTAAGAAATTACAGATAAAGATCTCGTAAAGAACAATTTCATACAAAATAATAATAATAATAATAATAATAATAATAATAATAATAATAATAATAATAATAATAATAATAATAATAATAATAATAATAATAATAATAATAATAATAATAATAATAATAGCTATGCGGATGTCCAAAACCTTTGCTATGATCAGAAAATTACGGTGGGATATGTTTTCTATGGCAACTTTGTCGAACACCTCAAAGCATTTTCCCTCCCATCTTCGTAGATGCAGAGAAAATTCCATCTCATAACGTTGTTTTTTGCGCACTAGCGCCGCCAATCGGAGAAATTCTTAAACATGTTCTTGACCCAAGAGAAGGTCTGCCCTCGACTTACAACTTTGTTGAACACCTCAAAGCATTTTCCCTCCCATCTTCGTAGATACAGAGAAAATTCCATCTCATAACGTTGTTTTTTGCACACTAGCGCCGCCAATCGGAGAAATTCTTAAACATGTTCTTGACCCAATAGAAGACCTGCCCTCGACTTACAACTTTATTGAACACCTCAAAGCATGTTCCCTCCCATCTTCGTAGATACAGAGAAAATTCCATCTCATAACGTTGTTTTATGCACACTAGCGCCGCCAATCGGAGAAATTCATAAACATGTTCTTGACCCAATAGAAGACCTGCCCTCGACTTACAACTTTATTGAACACCTCAAAGCATGTTCCCTCCCATCTTCGTAGATACAGAGAAAATTCCATCTCATAACGTTGCTTTTGCACACTAGCGCCGCCAATAGGAGAAATTCTTAAACATGTTCTTGACCCAAGAGAAGGTCTGCCCTCGACTTACAACTTTGTTGAACACCTCAAAGCATTTTCCCTCCCATCTTCGTAGATACAGAGAAAATTCCATCTCATAACGTTGTTTTTTTGCACACTAGCGCCGCCAATCGGAGAAATTCTTAAACATGTTCTTGACCCAATAGAAGACCTGCCCGCGACTTACAACTTTATTGAACACCTCAAAGCATTTTCCCTCCCATCTTCGTAGATACAGAGAAAATTCCATCTCATAACGTTGTTTTTTGCACACTAGCGCCGCCAATCGGAGAAATTCATAAACATGTTCTTGACCCAATAGAAGACCTGCCCTCGACTTACAACTTTATTGAACACCTCAAAGCATTTTCCCTCCCATCTTCGTAGATACAGAGAAAATTCCATCTCATAACGTTGTTTTTTTGCACACTAGCGCCGCCAATCGGAGAAATTCTTAAACATGTTCTTGACCCAAGAGAAGGCATGAACTCGATTTATAACTTTGTTGAATACCTCTATCCATTATTCCTCCCACTTTCCAAGATAGAGAAAAAATACCATCTCATAACGTTGTTTTTTGCACACTAGCCCCGCAATCGGAGAAATTCTTAAACATGTTCATGACCCAAGAGAAGGTCTGCCCTCGACTTACAACTTTGTTGAACACCTCAAAGCATTATTCCTCCAAGTTTACAAAATACCATCTCAAAACGTCGATTTTCGCACGCTAGCGCCGCCCGTCGGGGAAATTCTAAAACATATTCAAGGCCCAAGAGAAGGTCTGCCCTCAACTCACAACTTTGTTGAACATTTCAAAGCATTACTCCTCTTACTTGCTGAGATACACAGAAAATATGATCTGATGACGCACACCTTTGCTCTCTAGCGCCGCCAATCGGAGTAATTCCGAAACAATCATATCATCTAAATGAAGATATTTACGGATTCTGAAATTTTGTAGAACATTCTAAAGTTCTATCATATTCAGCTACTTAGCCACAGTGATTTTACCGTCTTTTATTCATTGATCGGTAGCGCCACCATTCGGGAAAATTCCGGAACTATGTCAATTATTATGACATAATTTATTTCCACACTTCTAGTAAAACCAAAAAAAAATATTTTTTTTTTGCAATTCGAAAGTAGTTTATCGTTTTATTTCAATTGCCATATACCTTTTTTCAGCCCGCTTACTGCTGAAAATTCCATGGGATGTAAATATAGGGACGGAATGGAAAACTCGCACCACAACTTTTTTCCTGAACCGTTTTTCGTGAAATTTTTTTCTCAGATCTGTTCATAACAAACTTGTGAACAATCAGACGAGGGGGTTTTCCCGAATTTTTTCTCGTTCTTGAGTAATTTGAGACAATGCATTGAAAGTTGGTGTTTTCGGCGAAACACCGTGTCCTGGGGAAAGCTTCACCTTAAGGGGGCTTTTGATTCAGTTTCGATCAATATTCTTTCAGAGAAGCTGCACCAGCATGGTCTTTCAGCGACATTAAGGTTCAAGTTATCTTTTTTGAGCATGTGTTAGTTTTGAACGCTGGGTAGTATGGGTAGGAAAAATTGTGTTCAGCTTTGCCACCGGATTATACATTTAAACCTTTTCAAAACACTAAAAGAAGAATATCAGCCGATTTATCAGATCACAACGATTCAAATCATACAAAATACCTGCCGGAAAAGCCATCGGCTTAGCTGAATGGTGCTTTTGAAAAAGTGGCTGTGATTTTTTGTCACACTACCACACCGTGCTGGGGCACGCAACACAACAGCGCAATGAAAAAACCACAGCCACATTTTCAAAAGCACCATTCAGCTAAGCCGATGGCTTTTCCGGCAGGTATTTTGTATGATTTGAATCGTTGTGATCTGATAAATCGGCTGATATTCTTCTTTTAGTGTTTTGAAAAGGTTTAAATGGATAATCTGGTGGCAAAGCTGAGCACAATTTTTCTTACGCACACTACCAAGCCTTGAGGTAACTTGAGCCTTAAACAACTTTTTTCTAAACCTGTTGTCGGAAAAGCACATGCATTTTTCGCATGGTGACTTATTGACATCACGATTTAGCTACATGGGACTTCCCCAGGGCTCATGTCTAAGCCACCTGTTATACAATTTCTACGTCAACGACATTGATAATTGTTTTGGCAATTCCTGCTCATTAAGGCAACTTTCAGACGATGGCGTGGTATCTGTTACGGGACCCAATGCTGTCGATCTACAAGGACCATTACAGAATACCTTGGACAATTTGTCTGCATGGGCTATTAAGCTGGGTATCGAATTCTCCACGGAGAAAACTGAGCTAGTTGTATTTTCTAGGAAGCGTGAACCAGCACAACTACAGCTTCTATTAATGGGTCAAACTATCCCTAAGGTCTTCACAATAAAATATCTAGAGGTCTGGTTCGACTCGAAAGGTACTTGCGGATGCCATATTCGGTATCTGAAACAGAAATGCCAGCAAAGGATCAACTTTCTTCGTACAATAACCGGAACATGGTGGGGTACCCACCCAGGAGACCTAATTAGGTTGTATCAAACAACGATACTGTCGGTAATGGAATACATTTCATCAAACTCGAAAGAATTCAGTATCGTTGTTTGCGTATCGCCTTAGGGTGCATGCAGTCGACCCATACGATGAGTCTCGAAGTCCTGTCGGGCGTTCTCCCGCTGAAAAATCGATTTTGGGAACTCTCATATCGATTACTCATTCGATGCGAATCTTGAACCCGGTGGTGATTGAAAATTTCGAAAGGCTTGTTGAGCTCAATTCTCAGACCCGTTTCATGTCTATTTTTTACCATTTTTTTGTTAACCATTTTTGTTAACGACCTATTGAGTTAATTTGTCAACAGTTTTTTCGGCATTTAATTAGCAAGGGACTGGAAGGTGAAGTATATTTTTCAATATTTAGAGCCATAGTACTCAAGGGAGAGCAAGGTGTTGAAAGGAGAAAGTTTAGAAAAGCGTGGAAGGATCATATATGCAAGCTTAGAGCTCACCGGCGACTTAACCCTTTGTCTGCTACCGTAGTGGTCAAGGTCTTTTGGCATTAGAAATGCGAATCACCTGAGTCTACGGCATGTCCGAACAAGCGCAAAGTAACTTGTTACTTCATGCTGTCGGAACCGACTAGTACTATTGCTCTAAATTTTCATTTTTTCCCTACTCAGTCATTTCCAGTTAATTTAATGTCGTTAGAAAGTAAAATCGAAATTTTAGCTACATCGCCATTCAAGACTTATTCAGTTTAAATATTACTTTATCAAAAAGGAACAAAACTTAATACTTTTTGATAATCTGTTCCGAAAAGGTTAAGTATGTAAACTTTCTTAATACGACAAATTGGCCGATTACGATATCCTGCAAATTGCAGTTTTCATCAAAATTATTAGAACAGAAGTTGCTAAACAAAAAAGTGAATTCCTTTCTCATTCCAGTCTTAAAAACATTAAGCTCCCTGCTGGTACCACAGGATGTCTACGAAAAAAGCAAGCTATCGTCAGTTTGAATGCACAACAAAAAAACAACCAACGGCCAACTAAACAACAATGGTACCCACCACCGAAGCAAATGGTCCCGATCTTGACAACTTAATTTGGCCCGCGTGGTGATGATATCTAAATTAGCTTGAATATTTATCTCGCTCTCGTAGCTCTTGTTCGAGGTTCACACGGCCGCCAATTGAGTTGAGACCCGTCACATTCACATCCACACAGCAGCAGCGGATGCGAAAAGTGGCGAACGTGTTTCCAGCAGAAACAGGGCACACGAAAAAAAATATCCGTACATATATATCCAGCCACAGTTGAGGAAAGATGAGTTCACAGTTACTCTCAAGCTAAACCACAATCCGCGGGAATCGGGATGGTGCCGGGCGCGTAGAGATGAGAACTATTATGCGACTATAAATATCGGTCGCTCGGACCCGGGGAGCAACATGCAAAGCGAACTCGACTCGCGGGTTTTCTTTTAGGATGCTAATTTATGGATTCGACTGGCGGAGACGGAGATTTCTTGCTTTCAGAGCGGAATTACATGTTGTTGGAGATAATTAATTATAATTAACTGCTAAAATGTTGGTCCGATTTTTTGTCTATTTAAAAAAGTTGCTCCCTGAGTGTGGAGAATGTGGTGCTAATGAGATCTGGTATAAGGTGGATTTTCGTGTAGTAAACGGCAGCAAACACTGTCTGGACAAGTTAACGGAATATTTCATCTCCGTTGGAAGCCTTCTAATTGTGTGAGAATTACGGAATGTTCAATTAATTGATTAAAACGATTGCACAGAACCCTTACTATATCAAACCATTTTACAAGCGAGTCTAAAAATAAACGAGCCAAACGACTGGACTCATCTAACCCTCTAATATTGGGCAATGAAAAATGATGCTCCCAACTCGGCAGCTAGAAGATTGCTGGAGCTGTTCATTTCAGTATCATATCATAAAACACCCTGCATGCCATCTTGATTCTTACCATTTTGTTTGAACAGGCCATTGACTTTTCCAGAGCGAACAAGTTGTAAGGAAAAAAGGTCAAACGCCGAGCAAACCGATACCTGCTGGGTATCATTTATCAAATCTCAAATAATCAACTGTTGTCCTATTGGGTGTTGCTTTCGAGTAGGAAGATTTTCGCTACTATACTACCAAAGAACGAGGAACGAAAGTACCCGCACTGCCGGTTCCAATTTATTTATATTGAAAGTTCCGGACAAAAAGGGTCGGCCGTAAAATGATAAGGGCTCGGTTCGGATCGGTCCGGAATAGGATGTCACGTTGTGTTAGATCAACAATTAATTTTTTGGCAGCTTTAAGCAGGGTTAGACGAGTCGATGATAGAAATGTTTCGGAAGGCAACTCGTCCAGAATGTCGAGTAAGAAAGAAGAGAATTCGTTCTACCAATTTAACGTTCGGGATGAAATTGACACTTCGGTGATTGTCATGCACTTTCTTTACGTTCAAGAAAGAGGACAACTTCAGGGGTTTCGTTAGATGGAGCATGAAATTCTTATCAGCGTCCTCGAATGACTCGGTGTTATCCTGAAATTATTAGGTTTCCAATTTCAATGTCTTTTGCAAAGAGATCCCAGCTGGTTTAGTTTCTATCTGTCTCATATCGAATTCGTTCGACGCGACCTGGCGAACCCGAATGCAGCAGGTGATTCAATTACAGTGCAAAAGATAGCTGTTGCAACAAGAATTGATTCGGTTGAGAAAACAATCAGCTGGAATAGCTTCAGCAAATAGAATTGCTAGCCATAGTATTTTTAATCTAATTCTATTGTTGAGTATTTTTTGTTATTTATATATTGGGGCTTGGAAATTGGACTTTTTCGATGAAATGTTTATGTACATATCCTTACACAAATAGGAACAAAATGCTTCCTGAAGGAAATAAATTCCATTAGGATAATGACTCAAAATACAAGATGTGCAAAATACGCACGTAGCTTTTTTATATTTGTTCAAAAGTTATCGATACTCCTCTCAGCCCTGGATGCTGGATATAAATTCAATAGAGAATCTATGAGACTATTTGAATAATAAAGAAACCACCTGTTTTCTGATGAGAATGCCCTTAAAAATAAAAAAAAAATCAAAGAATGCACACAAAAGCTAGTGTTCAGCATTCCGAAACGATACTAAGCTGTAACTAAATAATATAACCGTATGATCTGTTCAAGAAAGTTGCGGTAATTTGCAGCACTTTTAAATAGATGCTATGGTGGTTCTAATTTTAGCAAGATCTAAAATTGGACTTTGTTAACGATTTGAGATAGACTTTAACTATCTTCAATGAAGTTGTAGAACAACACACTTTATACAAATTTGCTGGAGACACGCTAGCTCCATCTTTTATACTTTTCATTGCATGAGAAATCTGAAAATAACTTTAGGGCGTTTCTTTAAAATATGGTTTTATTTATACAACTTTGTAGTTTTTACTTTACGCTAAAGTAACTTATGGACAACTTGAATATTATTTTAAGATGAATGATTTATTCACATACAGCAACTATTAAACAAAAAAGGCCTTTCACAGACCGACGAGGGTACCCGGGTACCCACAAATTAAAATGATCATAACTACGGCTTTCTTTAACCGATTTGGACCCTTTTAGATGTTTTGAATTCAGGAACTGGTCAGCTTTTTGATTCTGTGAGATTGATCTGGATGAATGGATCTGGTTCTTCGTAATCCGGATTTTCCGGAGTAATGTTCCAGTACTAGGGCATGATTTGTAAATTTTAATGATGTCCTATCAATATGAGTATCAAAACTCTTCAAACTGTCTCGGAAGTCTGTTATTTATTGCTATGAGACCATATGGCAATTTGACCTCGGAATGGCCACTCACGGCCCCACGGGAACCTGCCTCGGATTGTCCCTTCCGGGGTCAAATCACCAAAAGGTTCCAAAACCACGAGATATAGCCTACTGAAGCAATTCCAAGAGTTTTGATACCCATATTGCCAGAATTCCATTGAAATTCACAAATAGTACCCCAGTACTGGAACATGCTTTCGGAAATCCGGATTCCTGGGAACCGAGTTAAGTAACTCGATTCATTTTTATCAATTCTAAAAGTGGATGAGCTCCTGAATCCAAAACACCCAAAAGTATCAAAATCGGTTGGAATTTGCCTTAGTTATTGGCATTTCAGTTTTGTAGGCACCCGGGTACTCTAGTCGGCCTGTTACGTAGTAAAAAAACAGGAGCCACTCCTACCCTCCCCCTTACTATATCAAAAATATTATTAACCCAAAAGTTTGACATAGTGAAGTTCTAAGATGTCACAAAGTTTCTATTTTCAGCTATGGATAAAACATTGAAATTTCATTAATTGAAACCTGAAAAGGTTTCATAACGGTTAAGGAGGGTTTCTCCCTAATGCGTTAATTACTCGGCCTACAATTAATAGAATGCATACAAATTGGTATCAACAACTTTGCTTTGTTGTTAAGACAAGATAACACACCAAAAATTGGCGAAAATTGGCTCATTACTATATACCATCATCTCCGACTGCGAAGAAGCCCCAAAATATTTGTGCACAAAAAATTCATGTCACTGAACGAATTTGTTGGTAAATCAGCTACGAATAGGTTAAAATCGACTTTCGTAAAATATACGGGTCATTCCACGTCCACAATCAAAATTGTGATTCATTCCAAATTTTTTTCTTGCATTCTTTAGCAAAAAATAGTTGACACGTATTTTTTGTTTTGGCTGAACATGATATTTTTTCAAGTTATTAGTTTTTTAACTTTTGAAGTTTATTAAGTTGAACATTTTTCAATCTCTGATAACTCGGAAACGATTCGATATATGGAACAAAATATTAAATAAAAAAAAGTATCGTTTTCAAATGAGCTTACGGAAAAAATATCACAAAAAATATTTTTTGTTATATAACTTATGAAATTTGCAATTATTTGAAACAAATTGAATTTTTTTGAAGTTGGACCAAATTTTTGTTACTTATTATTTTCTTTGAATGTTAATAATTAATGTTAAATGTTAATGTTAAAAAGATTGTGTAAAAATTTGGGAGCGGATATCAAAATACTTTGCGAGATCTTACAATTATAAACTTAAAACAAGGCAATTTTACTCTAAACGCCCAGTCCTGTTATAATTGAAATATCTCGTAAAATACTTCGAGTTCCATTTTGAAATTTTCACACAATCTTCTTAATATACTCATGTTATCAAAAAAAAATGTTTTCAGGGAGACTCAAAAGAAATATTTGCTTCTAACACTTGGATACCACCAAAAAAGTCTTAAATTTGTAGAATGCGAGTCATTCCATGTCATATTTACAACTAAAATTTTAGTTCCCTCCATTTTTTTGCATTCTTTGGATAAAAATTATTGACACGAATTTTAGGCTTTAGCGGAATTTGATATGTTTTTCAAGTTATGAATTTTGGAACTTCATAAAATATTTTTTTAAATTTCATAACTTAAATAAAATTGAACATTTTTCAATCCCTGATAACATAGAAAGTATTAGATTAGTGGGAAAAGCATTAAATAATTAAAGTTGCGTTTTAGCATGATCTCACTGAATTTTTTTTTTGAAATATTTGTTATGTAATTTATGTATTCTGCAAATCTTAGAAGCAAATGTTATTTTTTGTACAGCCCCAAAATTTTTTTTTTATCTCTTTCAAATAATTTATAATTATTAGACCGGCAACAATTTTGACTTTTTCTCGGAACACTGCTAATTCAAATGGTAATTGGATGCACAAATCATATGCAAAATATGAGCTTTTTCTGATAGCTCTAGTTCACCCACAAGAGGTTTGAGGTTTCTATAGTAATATATACGGAAACTCGGAAATAAAAACTTAAAATTAAATAAAAAATTCCACAGTAACTTTGCATACTTCAAACATTTTGACCACATAGCTTATTTTATAACGAACAGCTTTGTTGAAGGTTGCATATTGATTGGAGGTTTCCCGACAAAGTTATTTAACTTTGAAGACCAACCGATTTTTTTTGAAATTGCCTATTCTAAGCATGTGCGAGAAAGAGAGGCAGCACATAACTTAATATGAGAATATCTTTTTACAGCAAAATCGGATCAATCTGCAGTCTTCGGCAATGTTGATCCTTACACCTTCAGAAATTAATCTGCAGATTATGGGATACACAAGATGATACTGGCATTTTTTAATGAATTTATTGTTTCTTTTGCCTATTTTTCATATATTTTACCATACAAAACTCTTGTGAGTGAACTAGAGTTTTCAGAAAAAGCTCATATTTGGCATAGGGTATGTAAAGCCAATTCCCAGTTGATTTGACAGTGTTCCGAAAAAAAGTCAAAATTATTGCCGGTCAAATAATTATATCGTGGAGATTGTGCGACAATTTCGAAATGGAACTCGAAGTATTTTACGAGATATTTCAATTATAACAGGACTATCACTGGGCGTTTAGTGTGAAATTGGCTTGTTTTAAGTTTATAATTGTAATATCTCCCAAAGTATTTTGATATCCACTCCCAAATTTATACACAACCTTTTTAGCATGATTCTTAATATTTTAAGAAAATAATAAACAAAAAAATTAGGCCCAACATTAAAAAAATTCAATTTGTTTCAAATAATTGCAAATTTCATAAGTTATAAAACAAAAAATATTTTTTGGAAAAAAATTTCCGTAAGCTCATTTAAAATAGCAACTTTTTTATTAATTTTTTTTCTATATATCGGATCGTTTCCGAGTTATCAGTGATTGAAAAATGTTCAATTTATTAAACTTCAAAAGTTCAAAAACTAACAACTGAAAAAAATACCGTATTCAGCCAAAACTAAAAATACGTGTCAATTATTTTTAGCTAAAGAATGCAAGAAAATTTTTTGGAAGGAATCAAAATTTTGATTGTAAATCTGACGTGGAATGACCCATACGACTTGTTTTCATGTATTCAGATATTTTTTTAAAATTAGATATTCTCGAATTCAAAATATTCGAATTGGGGGTGGGTTGTTTCGCCGAAGGTCATTTTTCCGAATGGACTATTTCGCCGAATGGGTCATTTCGCCGAATGAGGCATTTTGTACCAAAAGTAATTTCAATGGTTAAATAATATTAAGGGTGAGTCAGTATCTAAATTTAGTCTCATTCAAGGATTTATAATGATTATAGAATCAATGTTCAAGTTATGTCAATGATTTGGCTGCATGTTAAAAAACTAAAATTTTATATAACAATACCATATTTTAACTTTTTGCAAATCAAATAATGCATAATTTTTGAAAGCAAAAGTGTAACTGATAAATAATTGGGCCGCCTCATGTGGCTACGCCACATCCCTTTTATTCGCGTGCTGTGCGGTATCGCTCCGCTCCGTGGGACATAAACTAATTCAAAACCCTACACACTCAATTCGCCTCGGAAACTGATAACTCAGTGAAGTGAGATTTGTTTGCTGATTTTCGTTGAAATATTTTCCGAGTATCAGCTGTCAAACATTACTTTTACTGATATCTCAGCTGTTATTTTTTATTTTTTTTTTAATATATTTGACACGGCTCAATGCATTAGTAAAACTGAGCCGTGGATCTTCCGTGTTTTTACAATATGTAAAAATAGAAAAAAAAAAATCATTTCAGGCTGTTCGTCGGGTCTTGTTGACGCATCTTACTGTTGCGTGTTGAGATCCTCTTCCTTGGTGGTGAAATGTTAGGTGCGTTGTCTGCCGCACCTTGGGGATCATTCGGTCCGTCTTCTCTCGTGTTTTCGTTTATGTCCATGTCGTCATCAGTACTGCATTCAGCTCACGGTCAGATGTTCTTATTTGTTGTTTGTGCTTACGGGTCGCTACTATAAATCCTCCTTCATCGGTATTTGATTCCTTATTGGTGGTGTTGGTTTGGAAACATTTACTGTAATCGTTGTTATTTCGATGTTGGTAATGGCAGTTGGTTTAGTGGTACTGGGTTCGATCGTTCACTCAGGCAAAAAATACAGCAAATTTCATAGAAATATCGTATAATTTTTAGCCACAAGTAGCACGTATGTAAATCATAAGATTATCTTATGAATGGGTATTTATTGTGTCAAATCGGTTTGCTATGATTTCATGTTCCAAAGGGCATCTTTGAATTATCATAAGACAATGTTATACTTTTCTCTTATGTTTATTAGAATCATAAGCTTCTCGTATGAAATTCGTACGACTGGCATATGCAATAACTTATAAAATGTTAAGGTAATCATAAAAGTCGTATGTTTTTCATATTAATCTTATGAAAACATAGTTTTGTTACTTTTCTATTCATCATAAGATAAATCTTATGAATTTCGCTATGCGTTTTGCCTTAGTGTTGTTGAGCTGGGGTTTGTGAATGCCCGGTCCGCAGTCGTTGGTTTACCAACCGGTTGTGGTTTAGCATACGACGACTGTATACCGGCTTTGGTCGTATCACGTGGAATTTCCTTAGAAGTCTCTGCACAAGGTTTCCCGTGGTGTAGAGGCTGATCACAATATTGACATGTAGGAATCTGCCCTGGGTACGAGATTAGTGTTCGTTGAGAATATTCAACACCTTTAGGTTATGTGTATGTGAAAGCCAAATAAGAGGGAATAGGTTTTGTCGGACGCATTCTCACCACACGAACATCGTTGCGGAGTCGTGGGAAGAACTTCCTCCAAGTATCTTTCGTAACACTATTCACCTCTCCGTATTTTGACATGATTTTTTTGATAACGGATTAATGAGTACGTGGTGCCAGGTCATGTCTCTTTATTTCAATACTGTCAACATCTATACACGTTGGGATACTGTAAAAAATATCATTACATTCGACGACGTTTCATGTTGTTCTGGGAAGCGAACGATTCTGCTTGACTAATGTTTTTGAACATAATCAGTATCGCATGACGTAAATGATGAAACGCATTAACTTCTGCTACGTTGAGCTTCATGTTCACTTTCAACACTTGCTACACTTCACGATTTGATGGTCTTACCGGACATTTCGAGAAGTCTAAAGCAACACAGTTTGCCCGCAACGGGACATACTCTTGCTTTGTATTGTCACTCATTGTTTGTTCACGTTTCACACACTAAGTATAAGGAATAAATTTTTGCCTTTGCAAATAGCAGCGGATCGCATTCTAGCGTCTGAACTGAGTGAAATAAGAAACTGAACTGTCTCAGCTGTTGAGATTTCGGCAAAAGTTGTGAAAAAGCTGAGATTCGGCTGAAAAAATCAATTGTGTAAGCTTGAGTAAACAGGGCAAACGAGTGGATCACAGGTTTGCTTGCGAGAGGCCGCCGCATACGCCATGTCAGTTCCTTGGCATCGGTTATGCGGCCAAACCACAACTCACTAGGTAGATACTGTACTGTATTCCAAGCAGAAATCTTTGCGGTTATGTGCGGGGTACAATCGTCCTTTCAACTGAGTTTGTCCGGCAGAGTTATAAACTTCTGCTGCGATAGACAGGCAGCAATCAAGGCCCTTAGCTCAGACAAATCACGGTCCAAGCTAGTGATCGCGAGCCGAACCTAAATCGAAGTACTAAGCATTGTCAACACTATCTACCTTGTCTGGGTGCCCGGACATTCCGGTATTACTGGAAATGAATGGGTTGACGAATTGGCCAGGGCAGGTTCAGCGATTGACTTCGTTGGTCCTAAGCCCGCTTACGACAACTTGAATAAGGGGAAAAAATACGGTCCTGGGCTTCGTCCGAGCATCGCAATTATTGAAGAAATCTACAAACGTGTCGCCAAACAAAGGCGTTTCTAGAACAACCGTGCCCAGTTATTTCGAAAAATCTACATTTTTCGAAGCTGCACTGCGGCATGCTGACCAGGGCTTCAACCGGCCACTGCAAACTCGATTATCACATGGCAACTATTCAGCGCGCTGAGTCTTTTTCGTGCGATCTTTGTGAATCCGACTAGGAACCTCATATCATCTGATATGCAACTGTCAGGCAGTAGCGCAATTGCGATTTAGAGTTTTCAGCCGTCCTTATATAGACAAAACCATGTTTGGGCGACTGAAACTCAGAGACATACTAAAGTTTCTTATCCAATGTGGTAAAGAGCTTTAGTTCTACTCGCAGGCGAGTTGAACTACTTGTGAGTTTAACTTACGTGTTGTTTATTTTTGTTTTTGTGCTGTTATTTTTTCCACCCTTCCAATTCTACTTCCCCACACCTCCTTGTCCTTTTCTTCCGCTCAGGAAATGATGAAAACACACGGCAAGGCACAAATACCCGACTACATACGGGGAACGTGCCGTTTAAGTCAATATATTCTGATTCCTGATAAAATGTAATGAAGGATGGAGGTGTATGGGCAAGAGGACTGGGGAAGAGAGACCATGCGACATCCAACTGCATATTATACCTTACATTTCAGACTTGGTTTGAGCAAATCGGTTTAGTCATCATCGTAGAACCGATGTGGCTTTAATTGTGGAATATGCCCGGAAGCTGACACTTCCAGGACTGTCGATAGTAGACAATATATTCAAAGAATGTTTGATTGGCAATCAGTGATCTAGATCTGCGAATCGAAGTTATTTGGTGGCCATTACAATAGATATTTAACCTCTTGTATTACGATTGTTACGGTTTATATGGGAAATTACAGTGTGACCTTATCAACCAACATCTAACTCCGGAACCAAAAGTCAGAAGTGAATGAAATTTAATACAGGCCAATGGGATTACGAATATGTTTCATTTGAAATCAAATTTGTAAAACTCCGTATAGAAACAGCTGGGAAATAGGTGTGATATTAGCATAGGAACATGGTGAGTTTCCCGGGGTGGCCAATGTGGTCAAATCATCTTTGATTGGTGAATAGTGATTCAGACTCGCAAAACTACGTAAAGTTGCACTCATTTTAATATGTATTACATCATTCGGACATCATGATGATACCAGTTTATATGCGAATTTGCTGTGTGACTGCACTCTTCAACCCGTAACTCCGGAACCGGAAGTCGAATCAACTAAAAATTCAAAAGTAGCGTATGGGACACCTTTCATTTGAAACTAAGACTGTGTAAACCGGTTAAGCCATCTCTGTGTGAGTTTAAATGACACATACACAGACATTTTCCGATCTCGATGAACTGAATCGAATAGTATATGACGCATGGCTCTCCGGGTCTCGATTATAAAGCTGATTTTAACAGTGATTGTATGAGAAAGGCAAAAAAATTGTCCGGAATCCCACAAAGCCATTTTTTTCGTCGCAATTGTCGATAAGGAACAAGTTCATTTTCTCGAACATCTTCCGGATACAGAAAGTATTGCAATCGGTCGATATGAGTTGTTATCGGAGGCTGGTTTTCTTGGTTTTTGAATGGCATTGACTCTCAGTTGTCTCCAATCGTGTGGGACAATGTTGCCCTCACGAAACTTATTAAGTAAATTCAACAAGTATCTGTTGGCAGAGTCTGGCAGATTCTACATCAAGCTGAATCTGATTCTGTTTGGCCCAGGAGCTTTATTGTTACATCATTTGAGAGCAGGTGAGAACTCTACCGTCGAAAAATGTGTTTTGGTCCCCTTAACGTGAGGCGATGCGGCGTGGTAGATCTTCTGTACCGGGGCGGAATCCGGACAAACTTTTTATGGCGAAATCGAATGTCCAACGGTTTGAATATTCCACGCTCTCATTAGTAGTGTTTCCGTTTTTGGCATACGTCGGGCCGTGTCCCAAAGATGTTTCTCTCGTTAGCCCTTCAATGAACCGGCGCCAAAAACCACGTTTCTTGGTTTTCATCTAACTGTTCATTCGCGACTGTTATATCGCGTACTGTCGATAGCTAGCGGGTAACCCGTCGTCAGCGGTAGGCCTTATATGCGGCAGCTTTTTCTGCGTATATGTTTGAGCACTCTTTGTCCCACCACGGATTGGGGGAGCGTCTATGGATGTTCGCGCTCGGTACTCTTTTTTTGTTTAAGATTGGATCGTTGAGTATCATGTTGGACAGAAACTTGTACTCTTCCTCCGGAGGAAGTACCTGTGTCGAGTTGATAGTTTCGGATATCGCCACAGCGTAGCTCTTCCAATTATTGCTTCGTGTGAGTTCATACAAAACATTGATTGGTTCCGGTGGCCTTGAGGTATTAGTGATCGAGGCTACGATCGGTAGATGGTCGCTACCGTGAGGATCAGGTGTGTCGGCGGTAAAATATGATGATGAGTTATGTTCTATCAATGACCATGCGGTAGACTTGGGTGCAACGCCCAACTTCTACTTAGCAGAAGGCAACAGATTCTTCACGCTTCCTTTCGATCATGGGCATATGGGCCTACCTAGTCCTAGTTTTCCTATCTAAGTTTATAACTGTTTCGCTCTAGAATACCTATCCGTCTTCCAATTTCATTGCTTTCGTTTCTCTTAGTCTTGTATTTGTCGAAAACAGCCAACAAAATCGATACAGTTTTTTCATTTTTGCATTTTATCTATCGTTTTATTAGTTTCTTTCGTATTCTTTTGTTTGATTGATTTTATTAAATTTATTCAATGTAGTCATATCTTCCAATAAACTTATTTTAGTATTTCTGTATCCGCCTTTTATCCATATTTTTTCATTTTTGGTTTACCTTATTTCTTTCGTTTTTATTTATTTCGTGTTGTGGAATTTTCTGCTTTCCATTTATTAATTTTGTAATTTATGCTTTTTTGTATGGGATTTTTTCAATATTCTCCCATTTTTGTTTATTGCTATGTAGTATTTAGTATTTTCCTTTTTTACCCATTTAAACAATTTTGAATTCCATGTTCTAAATTTTGTTACTTTTTTCATTTGAATATTTTCCCTATTATTTTATATTGATGTTTTTGCGTTTTGTGAACGTTTTCGGTTTTCTATTTAATCAAATTTTAATTATTTTCCAATTTTACTTTATGTAGATTAAGTTATGTTTTAAGCAATTGATTTTCTAATTTTTTTTGTTTTTCTGTTTTTTTTATTCATTTTTTTATTCATTTAAACCATTTTGATTTTACATGTTTTCTACGATTTCACTATTGTCTGTTTTGGCTATTTCTACTTGTTTTTCTTTTTTCTTCAATCAATTCCGACCAATTGTTCCCAATTATTTTTATCTTTATAAGTTCTTTAAAATAAATATTTATTTTTATTTTTGTTGATTTGTTTTTGATTATTACAGTTTTAGCTTTTGATTCCATTATTTTACTTTATTTTGAGACATTCTCAACATTTTTCTACTTTCTTGTTTTCATGCTTTCCATTTTATTATTTGGTACTAATTATTATATTGCAAATATTTTGTATAATTGTTATTTCTACGTCTATCTCTGTGGATCCTTTTCGTTCATTTCTATATTTGTTTAATGTAGTTTTTTTATATTTTTGTGGCATCCATTTTTCTTTCTTTTGCCATTTTTACTGTATTTAATGTGCATGACGAATTACGTCTCATTTTGTTATTTACCCGTATTTTTTATCATTTCATTGCTTGTCTAATTTGATTGTTTATTGGACAATCGGTTTTATTTTGCTATTTCTTGAAATTGTTTACATACATTCCTTTTTTTGTTTTTTCTATTGTCTTAATTTTGTCCATTTTCTGTTGTTTCTCCGTTTAGGATTTATTTTCTATTTTCGATGTTGGTAGCTTTTTGACTATCTGTAAATTATTAATCTTTTTCCATTATTTTAGTTCTTCAGTAATATTGTACCAAATATATAAAGGTGATTATTTTTCCCTGAAACCAAAAAAGTGAGCAACACTACAGAATAATTTTCAGAGACTAGCAATGTTGTAGCGCACCGACTTGGCCGAATGTATTGTTTCTTTAACGAATTTTAGGTGAAACCAGACAAAAATTTTAAAAAATCAATGCAAATACCAACTGGTTGAATATGAAAATATTGATAATCGGCTACTTTCAAAGCCACTAAAAATTTCCTATAGATCGACTTAAATGTTTTAAATAATATATAAATTTTTCATGAAAAATTGTGTCTTCTTATGAGTAAAAACCCCCTTAATTAAACAATTATCTGAAAAACTCAACGTAGGGGTTAGATATTTTTTACATAGAATGTGAATGGACATTTTGAAAGAAATCAGTTAAGTTGTTTCTGACTGGCAGGCAACACGCAAATCTTTTTTTTCCACAGACGTTCTACAAAAAGTTTCATCACCGAGTCGTTTGTCGATATTTTTGCATAGAAGAATTACAGAATGTTATTGAAATGATACTCTATAATGTACAAAAGTTTTGATCAATTCGCTTCACGCAAAGTTTAAAAAAAAATTGCAAAAAAGTGTTTTCACGCCCCTTAAGAGGAGGTTCTCTTTCAAAATTCTCAAAAAGATTTTTTTCTAATCATTTTAAGTGTCTACTACATTGTATTAAACACAAGTTTTTTGGTCCGCGCATCAGAAAAGTTTCTACAGGTAGAAACCTTTTCATGGTATTAGGCACGTCCCTAGACTGCTTCGCGTTGCATTGTACATGTGTATAGCTCTCAAGAACGTATTTCACGGATTGATCTGTAGAGGTATGGCAAACTAATCGTGGCAAACTAACAACCACAGAAAACGGTGAAAAACGTAAAATTTTGGTCAAAAATTTTAAAATCACATTTTAGTCCTCCAGCTCAACATTAAATAAAGGATCAAATGTTTGTTTGATTATTTTATTATTATTAACAGATTAAGGCCGAAGTGGCCTGTGCCGTATACAAAAGATTCCTCCATTCCACTCGGTCCATGGCCGCGCGTCGCCAGCCACGCAGTCTGCGAAGGGTCCGCAAATCGTCTTCCACCTGGTCGATCCATCGTGCTCGCTGCGCGCCACGTCTTCTTGTACCGGTCGGATTGGAATTGAGAACCGTTTTCACTGGGCTATTGTCTGACATTCTGGCTACGTGCCCGGCCCACCGTAGTCGTCCGATTTTCGCGGTATGACAGATGGGCGGCTCCCCCAACAGCTGATGCAACTCATGGTTCATTCGCCGTCTCCATGTGCCGTCTTCTATTTGCACTCCACCGTAGATGGTACGCAGCACTTTCCGTTCGAAGACACCAAGTGCGCGAGGCCAAAGTAAGCACGATTTCCTGCCACGATGCGTCTACGAATCTCTCTGCTGGTATCATTGTCGGCGGTCACCAGTGAGCTCAAGTACACGAACTCTTCAACCACCTCGATTTCGTCGCCACCGATGCAAACTCGAAGCGGGCGGTTCTCATTCTCTTCTCGTGAACCTCTTCCTATCATGTACTTTGTCTTCGACGTGTTGATGGCAAGTCCGACGCGCGATCTCTTTTCAGTCTGATGTAGGCTTCCTCCATCATCTCAAAGTTTCGCGCAATAATATCAACGTCATCGGCGAAGCCAAGTAGCTGAACGGACTTTGTGAAAATCGTACCACTCGTGTTGATCCCTGCTCTTCTTATTATACCTTCCAGCGCGATGTTGAATAACAGACACGAGAGACCATCACCTTGCCGTAACCCTCTGCGTGATTCGAAGGGACTCGAGAGCGTCCCTGAGACACGTACTACGCACATCACCCGATCCATCGTCGCCTTCACTAATCGCGTCAGTTTGTCCGGGAATCCGTACTCGTGCATAATCTGCCATAGCTGATCTCGATCGATAGTGTCGTATGCGGCTTTGAAGTCGATGAACAAATGATGTGTGGGCACATTGTACTCGCAACATTTCTGCAGTACTTGACGAAGAGCGAACACCTGGTCCGTGGTAGATCGTTCGCTCATGAAACCCGCCTGGTACTGCCCCACGAACTCTCTTGCAATTGGTGATAGTCGACGGCATAGTATTTGGGAGAGTACCTTGTAGGCGGCGTTCAGCAGGGTGATTGCTCGGTAATTACAGCAATCCAGCTTGTCGCCCTTTTTGTAGATAGGACACACGACACCTTCCATCCACTCCTCCGGTAAAATCTCCTCCTCCCAAATCTTGGTAATCACCCAGTGCAGCGCTTTAGCCAGTGGCTCGCCACCGTGTTTTAGTAGCTCGCTGGGTATTTGGTCAACCCCAGCGGCTTTATTATTTTTGAGCCGGCTGATCTCCTCCTGAATTTCTTGGAGATCCGGAGCCGGTAGTGTAATTTCTTCCGCGCGTGCTCCCAGGTGCGTTACCGTGCCATCCTCGTCGTCTGCTGCATCGCCGTTCAGGTGTTCTTTGTAGTGCTGCCGCCACCTCTGGATCACCTCACACTGGTCCGTGAGAAGATTCCCGTTTGTATCTCTGCACATGTCGGCCTGTGGTACGTGGCCCCTGCGCGAGCGGTTCAACTTCTCGTAGAATTTCCGTGTGTCTTTAGCGCGGTACAGCTGCTCCATCGCTTCGCGATCTCGGTCTTCCTGCTGGCGCTTTTTGGTCCGGAAAACCGAGTTCTGCCTGTTCCGTGCCTGTTTATATCGCGCCTCGTTCGCCCTCGTGTGGGGTTGCAGCATTCTCGCCCATGCTGCATTTTCTTCGACTAACTGCTCGCATTCGCCGTCGTACCAGTCGCTTCTTCGGTCCGGGCCCACCGTACCTAGTGCAGTAGCTGCGGTGCTACCTATGGCGGATCGGATATCTCTCCAGCCATCTTCAAGGGCAACTGCGCCTAGCTGCTCTTCCGTTGGTAGTGCCACTTCCAACTGCTGCGCGTATTCATGAGCCACTCTGCCATCTTGTAGCCGCTCGATGTTTAGCCGCAGCGTTCGGCTTCGACGAGAGCTATGCACTGTCGAAAGTTTTGAGCGCAAGCATACTGCAACCAGGTGGTGGTCCGAATCTATATTCGCACTGCGATAAGTGCGGACGTTTGTGATGTCCGAGAAGAATCTACCGTCGATTAGAACGTGGTCGATTTGATTTTTTGTTACTTGGTCCGGTGATCTCCAGATGACTTTGTGGATATCTTTGCGAGGGAACAAGGTGCTTCGGACTACCATTCCACGGGAGGCTGCGAAGTTCACACATCGTTGGCCGTTGTCATTTGATACGGAATGCAGGCTGTTAGGCCCGATCACCGGTCTGTACATTGCCTTCCTTCCTACCTGTGCGTTCATGTCGCCGATGACAATTTTCACGTCTCGCAGAGGGCAACCGTCGTATGTCTGCTCCAGCTGCATGTAGAACGCTTCTTTCTCGTCGTCGGGTCTCCCTTCGTGTGGGCAGTGCACGTTGATGATGCTGTAGTTGAAGAAACGGCCTTTGATCCTCAACTTGCACATCCTTGCGTTGATCGGCTGCCACCCGATCACACGTTGGCGCATCTTGCCCAGCACTATGAAGCCGGTTCCCAGCTCGTTGGTTGTACCACAGCTCTGGTAGAAGGTAGCCGCTCGATGCCCGCTTTTCCACACCTTCTGTCCCGTCCAGCAAAGTTCCTGCAGCGCCACGATATCGAAGTTGCGGGGGTGTAGCTCGTCGTAGATTATCCTGTCACATCCTGCGAAGCCGAGCGATCTGCAGTTCCATGTTCCGAGTTTCCAATCGTGTTCCTTTATTCGTCGCCTGGGTCGTTGCCGATTGTTCTGGGTCGTATTCTCTTCTGTATTGTTCGTTATGTGGGTTTTTTAAGGGCGGCTTATAGGGCCTACGCCAACCACCTGTCTCGCCGGTGGGCCATCGTGCCAGGACTGCTTAAGGTCCCACCTGGGCACCAGGACAGGTTTACACCTTCCGAAGAAGGGTAACCCCCCCTCCCTTCCCTGCCAGCATACGACCAAAGTTCCCACCGGGGTTGGTTACCCGATCTTCACTAAGGTTACTCGTATCCCAGTCGACGCCACGAGCAGGCCAGGGCTAGGAGTTACTGGGCAGGAAGCTAAGGACCGTAAGTGGGGTCTATTTTATGCCTTCAGGTACAAGAGGCTTACGCACTGCCCAGTCATTGTTTGAATGAATCTTAATTTGTTATATGATTGGAAACAAAAATGTGGCTAATTTATTTTTGCAAATAAGACATCTATCCATAAACCATCGAATCATCTAACCGCGTTCTTAGTCTATGAGCTTCCAGGGTATTTGTCGTTGGAAGGACCTGATAATCATAAATCAACACTTCCCGAAATAGTATGGCATCAACTATTGAATGCACATTAGTTTCATATTTTTACACTAGAGCAACTGAAGTCAAAATGTGAATCTATTCTGAAATGTTGATGAACTGTTTACCCGAACCATCTTGTTTTAATTAATCAAAAAGGTAATTTAATCTCTGACCACAGCACCTTCCCCTCCAGCCAGCACACGTTATTGATTGTTGGGTGCCCATATTTAGACACGAGCTAATCAGCGGCTCATAACATCTAAACCGGCTTTATCGCACTTTCGCCATTGTCCTAACTATTTGTGATATTTCTTTCGCGGTCATCACAGAAACTAGTTGCCTTCGGTGATGAATGATGAACCATTCCTCCCAACAATACGTAGGTAGGTAGATTCATTGCCGATGGGCGAACAGTGCGAAGAAAAACTACCGCGGATAAATAAAGTCATTATAAAACACACTTTTCCGTCATTCACGCTGTTCGCTGGCCGTTTATTTTTTTATACAATTCTTTTTCGGGGGCAAATAACAACTACTCTTTGTTCGCTCCAGTTAGCGTTGCGTTCGGTGTTCAAATTCTTTTCGACGGGTGAAAAATTACAATTATCTACGCCTTGTACGCGCGAGATTCAAGTGCTTGAGCGACCGCATTCGATCCACCTTCCCCGGCCTCGACCTCGACCAAGTGCACAAGGAGAAGGGTGGCATGCAACCAGATTGGACTGATACGAAAAGAAAATTATAGCCTGCGGTAGCAGTGGACGCGCTCCTGGGTGTAGTTCAACTACTTGGGACTTTCTTTTTTCGGTTGAGTTTTCAGGGATGAAACGCGTATTGCGATTCCAACCAATCACATGTTCAAAAGCGGGTTCCGACATTATTTCAGGTTGCGAATAGACTTGGAATGTTATTACATGAAACCCCCCCAATTACAACCCAAACTCACCGACCGAGAAGGTGTGTAAGAACGACTCACAATAATAACAAATTTATGCTGAATTGTCCGGACGCGCAGAAGATTTCCGACTGCGTTTGAAATTGATACCTTGTTTTCGATTTTTTGTTGTCGCTGCTGCTTCATGGCTCTACTTATCTTGTCTTTTTTTTATTGTCAGATTTTGCCGCGCTTCGTTGCTGATCGCCATCACACGGGAAGTAAGCGTCAATGAATAAACATTTACTTGCACGGAAGGCCTGACGATATAACCTACCCCTGGACTATCGCGCACACAGGTGCTGTGTTATAGTTTACGAAATTTGAAATTGCTTTGTCGTTATAGTTTTTGTTGCCTTTGAAACTTCCTAATACTTGTAGCGCGAAACGATAAAATTACTTTTCGCCTCGCCTCGACACACCATATAATGACGCAGCCGACTGGCTGTAAGCTTGGGAAATTATGAATTCAAAGGGAATAGTTCTAAAACCATGCATAGGTTCATTCATAATAAACACACACATTTTACGGTTATTAAATTCTAATTACAAGATCCGAAACATTTTCGGACTCTGGTGCAATTTCGTAGCCTAATCGGGTGGGAATTGAGAAGATCGCGTGTAGCAGCCGGCTCGAACTCAATCTTCGTCAACGACCTGATAAAGCCATTATGAAGTCTAATTTTTATGGTGGTTCTCACATGCTTCAACCGCCACCGGTTTCCTTCACCGACCAACGATTAATACTTGTTAAAATGTATCGATGTAACTTGGCTGGGCTTTTCGAATGCAACTGTTTAAAAAATAAAGCGAAAAATTATACGATTTTTTCCCTTCAACTCGGAATGTTCTCATGAATTTCACGCGCATAATGTTATCTCAATTTATTCCTATTTGGATCAGCAGTTATGGGTTGTTTCAGCCATTTGCGGTATCAGCCCGATTGCGAACACAATGGTACATTGCTCGGGCTGGAGGCGTCAGACAACAAAAATTTGAAATATTGCTGTTGTGTACGCTGAGAATCTACTGGGGAATAATTCAGAACAGACGATCCAAATTTTCCGACGAGATTAAAGTAGCACGGTTTTAGTTTTGGTATCATATTGAAGATTTCATGTACAGAAAACGGCATTATGATGTGTTTGTCCGTGGCAGGTTTGCGAAATTTTCATTTTGTTCAATTTTTGTACTCTCTAATATGTCAAAAATGACGCAAAAATCAAAAAAATTAAAATTGCTGCATAAATTTAAAAATCTGCAGAATTAAAAAAAACTATCCCATTAAAATAAAATGATGTAATTACTGAATAATCGAGTTAATAATTTTATGGTAAGTCGTTCTGGGTAGCAGCTTCAACATCAATTTAATCAATGGCATTTCAAGGTCGCATATGTTTTTTACTGATCTTCAGAATTAAAATTTGCAAGTCAGAACGTGTATCACTGATAATATAACTTCGTAAATATAATGAAATCGATCATGCAATGCACGAATTCATTCGTTGTTTTCTGCAACGAAGTACTTTCGTGCATTGTAACTAGTAGGTTTCGTTCATTTCATGAAAAAGAATGGCCGCTTGGTGAACGAAGGCTTTCGTAAATTTTACACGTTTAATGTACACTGTACGAATGTAATCGTTGATAACGACACTAATTTTCGTGAATGAAACGAAATGTTTCGTTTATTTTAATAAACGTTTGTGTATAATACGAACGATTTCATTACTCACACGAATTTATTTCGTTCATCTTAGGAAAGTTTTCGTATTCATTATTTTTGCAATCGATATTTTAGGATCGATGTTTGACGACAACGATTTTTTTAACTAACTAAAATAATCGATCTGGCAAAATCGATTTTATTTCAACCTGCTCACCTGTATTGAGGACTAGAAAGATTGTGGTGTGATGAAATGGACGCTTGATGAACACAAGTTTTAGTAAATTTTACTTATCTAGTGTACATGGCACGAATGAAACGAAATGATTCGTTTGTTTCAATAAATGTTTGCGTATATTACGAACGACTTCGTTGGTCGCACGAACTCATTTCGTTTATTTTAAAAAAGTTTTCGTATTTGTTAGCCTCTTATTGTTTTCAGTCGATCTTTTGGGATCGATGTTTGACAACATCGATTTTTTTTAATTTAAAAAAATCGATGTGGCCAAATCGATTTTACTGTGGTGTGAAGAAATGGCCGCTTGATGAACGAAAATTTTCGTAAATTTTACTTATTTAGTGTACATTGCACGAATGTTGTCGTTGAAAACGACATTATTTTTCGTGAATGAAACGAAATGTTTTGCTTATTTTAATAAACATTTATGTATATTACGAACAATCTCGTTCGTCGCACGAATTCATTTCGTTTATCTAAGAGAAGTTTTCGTAATCGTCTTTCATCGTTCATCTCTCGTCATGTAGTTAAATTTTGTGAGGAGTAAAGTGCATAACGTTAAAAGTTAATTAAGTAGTTAATTTCTCCGGGTAAAATAGTGGCCCTGGCATACAGCATGGCTGTTAAAGCAATCACCGATGAAGCTCACTTCCAAACCAAACTAGCCGCAACGGGAGGAAAATTGGTTGTTGTGGATTTTACCGCAGCTTGGTGTGGACCGTGCCGAAACATATCGCATTTGTTCGATCAGCTTCCGGCGATATATCCGATGGCTGTGTTTCTCAAGGTGGACGTCGACAGATGTACCGAAGCGGCGCCGTCCCACGGCATGCCGACCATGCCAATATTTATTTTCTACCGAGCCAGAACAAAGATTGACAGGATGCAGCGTGCAAACATTAATGGACTTGAAGCCAAAATACAGAAACTTTACGTCGCAAGCTTGTATGAATCTGGAGAAGATTACGGTAATGGAATGTTGGACTTGAACACCTTCATCCAGAAGAACCAGTGCGAATGTGTGAACGAATCGAACGACCACCCGATGGTGAATGCGCTCAGTTCCAGCGGTGGTCATCTGGTGTCCGATTGTGACGAACAGTTGATCATTTCGATTACCTTCAATCAGCTGGTCAAAATCAGTGCCATCAAGTTCAAAGCACCGCCCTCTCACGGACCGAAAAAAGGTGAGAATCTTTATCAATCAACCAAGCACCATCGATTTCGATATGGCCAAATCGCAAGTTTCGGTGCAGGATCTGGTACTGGGGCAGAAGGATCTTGTGTAGGGATCGCCGATTCCGTTGCACTTTGTTAAATTTCAAAACGTGCAGAATATGCAGCTGGTCGTGAAGGATAACCATTCTGGTGACGAGACTACCATTATCGATCATTTGGCCTTCATCGGGTCACCGATTGCAACGACTAAGATGGATGACATCCAGCGGGTGGCTGGGAAGAAGGGTGAAAGCCACTAGATTGTTTGAGCCGCCGGGAGAAGGATGGTTAGAAGGCGGTGGATAGGCACGGTGACGAATATGTTTGAATATGTTATTTAAAAGGTTAAAGAAAGTGATGCGCGTTAACTTGTTCTTTTTATAAATTGTTCAATAAAATAATGAGCAGGAAAAAATGACATATTATTTTGATATTCCTCCGGCAGAGAAAAACTCAATCTTATTCATACAAAACCAACAAGCAGTTCGCGATGGCTCAGCTGAATCTGTACAGCTCTAGATTCTGGATGAACTGGAAACGAAAGAGGTTCAGGAAATCTTCCTGAAACCGGCGGGCACGGATTCTGCTACTAAATAGTCAGACTGAGACCATCGTGATGAATTGTTGACGTATTCTACCTCTATTGAAGCTTTTTGACGTTAACGGTTTGACGAATAGTACTCGTAAATATTACAAAGATGTTCGTATATAGCAGCGAACAATTCGTTTGCCGAATGAAGCTGTTTCGTAATAAGCCAACGAAAGTTGTTTGAATGAATTCGTAATAAAAAAGAAGAAATTCGTAATAAAAAATAAAAATGTTTCAATAGAACTACGAATGATTCATTATATGTACGAAAAAATTCGTATATTTTATGAAAATTGTCTGTACGAAACAAATTCCTGGCGATTTACGAATATATTCTATCAGTGTAGTTTTAAAATAAAAAATCAAATTTCAAAATTGACTCAATAGATACTTCGCAATTTCCCTAAAAAAACCCATTTTAATTTAGCTAGTGGTGTTGCCTTTCTTACTCATTAACATTAGTTTTCGATAATACAATATATATTTTTTTAATTATTTTTACACTGTTGAATCCCAAATTTCAGTTGTATACAAAAACCCCTTCACCATTCCCCTGCGGCTATTTCAAATTGCCAATGCAAAAATAGATCAAATGTGGTACCATAGAATAGCGTTCGTACGTTCATTGGAAATTAAAAATTCGAAAAGGGTCTTAAAGCATATTAAATTATTTAGCCCTTGACCCATCCTTTAAAAAAATCAAATTATTAACAAAATGGTGGACATATGAACAATTAAAAAAATGCTTACGATTAAAATTTTCCAGAGAAATGGGTCAAAGACTAGATAAATTAATAAGCCTTTAAACGAAAAAAATCAGGAGGAAGGCCTAGTTGGGGATGTTTTTAAAATGTATTCCTAAAATTCTAATATTTCAATATACCGAAACCGTTTTTTTAAGGAAATTCATCGATACCATTAAGAATATAGTAATTCATCGATACCATTAAGAATATAGTATAACAATTGTTCATTGTTTATGTTTATTACCTTCACCAACAGGCCCCTTGGCCCCCAATGGTGGTTGCTTAAACCAATTACATTTTAAAATTGCCAAAATTTTAGCTTTTATCGCCTTCCGCATCCGGTTGAAGTCAAGAGCCGTCGCCACACTTTTAAAAATTCGCTGGAGTCCGGTAACATCGCTCTGGCAACCATAGTTGGTTCTCCTGAACGGAACTCGCAGAAGAGAGTTATTACGTAGAGCTCGAACGCGGGCTTGAAGATCCAGACGTCCGAGGATTGTAGAGCAATCCACTCTGGCAGAGAGTAAATCCGAGACGAACAGGGCTCAAGAGCAGTCCCTCCGAATGCTGAGTGTATCGAGGTGCATTAGCTGGCAACGGTTTTCATAGCTCGGCAGCTGAAATATGTTTTGCCATGGGAGATGCCGAAGGGCGAAGCGTATGGACAGCCTCGATTCTGTCAATCCCGTTCTGGTAGTACGGATTCCAAACAACAGAACAATATTCTAACAAACCAACGCGCAGTAAAGCGATTTAAGACAGTATACGTCCCTGAAGTTTTTCGCTATTCGGAAGATGAACTCAAGCTGTCGTGATGCCTTATTCACGATGTATGAAGTATGTGGTTTGAACGTTAGTGCCGAATCCATTATGACTCCGAAATCCTTGATGTGAGAGTGTCTTGGAATGCTCGAGCCGAAGAAATGTTAAACTGATTCGGATGGCGTTTCCGCGTGAACGTAACAATTGGGCATTTGTTCGGGTTTAAGACCATTCTGTGTAGATCACACCACGTACTAAAGCTGTTGCTTTTATCCCGTATTTGTCGAAAAATTTCCATGGCGAGGTCCTTGTAATGTGATATTGACGTCATTAAAGTATAGGAGGAATATTACTGGACCGAGATGGCTTCCTTGTGGTAAGCCGGATGTATTTGGGGTTGCCTTCCATCCAGGTAGGAACGAAACAAGCGCAGAAGTTATCCATGAATGCCGAGTTTCATGAATGCTTCACTATTGCGATATCATAGTTGATTTTGTCGAAAGCCGCAGATAGATCCATGTAAATTGCATCGGTTTGAATTCCGTCAGCGAATCCATCCATTACATATGTTGTGAACGAGAGTAGGTTTTTCGTAGTCGATCGTTTAGGCATAAAACCGTGTTGGTCATCTGCAATGTAGTGATTGCAGTGAAAGAAAATAGGGTTTAAAACAACCAGCTTGAATAGTTTTGATACGGTACATACCAAAAAAATATGAATTTTATCGTTGACGTAGTTACAAGTAGGCCATAATTTAGTAAACCGTAATTCACGAAATGACGAAATATAACCGCACTTCGTTGACATTGACATAAAATTACACGCACTGCCATTTAGAACAAATGCCATATGTGGCGGAAAATTACATGATTTGCGAAATTCAACGCCATGTAAAATTAAAATGAAACGTAAAAGTGATTCATTTTTGATGCTTGTATATGCCAGGGTTTGGAGACGTAAACTTACACGATTTTTTCTAGGTGTGTAAGGTTGCAAAACTGGAAGCCAAATGCTAATAGCGGTCTGGAAGACTGACATGAAAAGAAGTCTTTGTGGCTTCAAGGAGGACCCTCCAGCATACCAGATCGTCATCCAAATTCCCCCCTTAGTCTAATTAATATCGAATAAATATCTCTTGTATATCGAACTGTATTCTTAGTTCTAAGAAAGCTGCAAAATCGTTTCCTTTCCCTTAAAATATAAAAATTGATCTCAAATTGTAATCCATTAGCTTAAAAACAATTCAAAGAACTAGGCACCAGCAAGCTAACGCATAGGTGCCTTATCAAAATTTTGTTTGAGAAAATATTAATAGCTAAACGGGGTAGTGACAGTCGCTCTACAACGCAGTTTATTTTTCATGACTTGCGGTGAGCACGATTTCTCGAATTGCTGAACTGAAAATTATGGAATAGAAGTTAGTTTTTTGAATTCATTACAGATCTAACGCGCCGAAAATCGTGCAAATGGCTCGGAACGAGATCCGCTGGTGCCCTAAAACGATTTTGTTAGATTTTCAGAGCAGCGAAAAGTTTCGTGGAAACGAAAATTCCAGTGATGATGATTTTCTTTAACGGGTTTCGAGTTTTTTATTTGTTCTTTGGCATTAGACGAGCGATAATAATTCAAATCAAAGATACTACTTTACTTTTAGAAAAAGTCGATATCGAAGTAAAGTTTGAACTATGCACGCATGCACTTCAGAGGAAGGGGATATCAAGAGCTACAATTTCAGTTTTTAGTTCTCTGCATGTGTTATCAAAAACATCGCGAAACATAAAGTTCTAAATATTATCAATCGATATAATATTAAAAGAGAGAGATAAGATTTATAAGAAATGTCTCATCACACTGTTAGGTGGATTAAGAACGTTTTATTGAAATACAGTGAAAAGTGTTAGAGTGGTGAAGAGTTTTTGAAAAAAAAACGCGGCCATTTCCTTTTGGACAATAAAATTAGCTCGATTTAGAAAAATATTCTAGACCCTAGAAGTTGGTGATGCAAATTTGTAAAAACCTGTTTTAATCCACCTAGTAGTGCAATTGTGCCTTTCTCAGTTATCATAGCTATGAGTTAATAGCTACACTTCAAACAAACAAAAATATAATATTTAATTAGCTAAATCAGTGTGAGTTCAATGTTGTCTTCAAGTTAACATAATTTGAAATGCGGGTAGGTAAGGAAGTGGGGGATAATTATTCGGGAACAACCTAACGTATTTTGGTATATAGGTGGATGAAGCGAATACGGGTGTGAGGTTGGTTTGAGAGGGGAAGGATGTGAGAGGATGGAGGGAAAGGGATGGATGGGGAGTGCAACACCCAACTTCATATTATACCTTCCATTTGACACTAGGTTAGTAATAATTTATTCAGTCATCACCAAAGTGGGTTTAGTTCTGAAATATGCGCAGAACCCAGGAATTACCGATAGTGGACAATATATTCCAAGAACCACCATAATTCACCAGTGGTCTAGGCCAGTTTGCAAAAATCGGTAAAGAGTTCGGTGAAAAAAGGACCGTAACTTAGGAACTTGTCGAGTTCCTCGGGGCCAATGTAGTCAAAGCTACTTTGATTGGTCATTAGTGATCTAGACCCGCTAATCCAAGTAATGTTGAATCCATTTATATATGTATTACAACATTTGGACACCATGGTGTTACCGGTTTATATAGGGATTTGCTGTGTGACCGTACTTTTAAACCCGTAACTCCGGAACCGGAAGTCGGATCAACTAAAAAATCAATAGCAGCTTATGGGAGTGGTATACCTTTCGTTTGAAACTGTGCAAAACGGTTCAGCCATCTCTGAGAAAATTGAGCGAAATTATTTGACACACGCATGCGCACACACATACACTGAAGTTTTTTTTATGAGGGGGATATGTACCGCATAAAAAAAAATCCGCATAAAAAAAACCGCATAACTTTGAAAATCCGCATAAAAAAAGTCGCATAAAAAAATTCGCATAAAAAAAACCGCATAAAAAAGACTTCAGTGTACATACATACATAAATACACACACATTTTGCGATCTCGACGAAATGAATTAAATAATAAAAGCGAATCGGCCTTGCGGGCCTCGGTTAAGTAAAATCGAAAATTCGACCGATTGCATAACCTTTCCAAAAAGTCCCAAGAAATCGAATTTCCTCAAATTATTTTTTCGACGTTTCATGCATTTTAAATAAATTTGGCATCAAAAATACGAATTCGATTTCTGCAATTTCATGTTTCGGAAATTGTAGCCCCGGCTTATATGGGGATGTCTTATATGACCGAACGATTCATTCTATATTTCCGGAACCATTTAACCGATGCGTACAAAATTTCATAGCAGTCTATCAAAATAATGTACATAATGTAGATAATCATTTGAGACTAAGTTTGTGAAAAGCTGCCCAACCATCTTCGAGAATCTAATGTGAGTTTGTAAAGGGGGGCGTCTCTAAAGTGCTCAAACCGAAAGTAATTTTGTTTTAGGCAGGTCAGGGCTAAATACATTTGTCCCAGGAAAGGACTAAAGGAGTGACATTAACCCTCTTAGCCAAGTCACATTCAACGATTTATGAAACCCCCATCAAATTGAAATGGTCGGTACGGTGGTCCAAGTTTTTTCCTTATTCAAGGTTCAAAATAATTCGCTGATTAAATAAATAATTTGATTGCCGTATAATTTTGTATCACCTTCATTTTGTGCGCTGCATAGTTGGCCTGGCCGCTTTAACGAAGGTATCACATACCACATGTGCCACAAACATGAATATTGACAAGAAAAAATTGTAGGCGAACGTCTGTAATTTTCCAGGACCTCTACATGTATTGGCTGTGCAGGTATAGACTAGTCTAGACTAGACAACGCGAAAGTAATTTTGTCCTACGATTTCGAAAGTAAGGCAACCATGTACCTCTTGTGTAATGTAAGGATTTATATGTATATAGTCACGCAGAGCCACACGTAGCGTGCCAAGAGTCTAACCATTTCCACGTCGAGGAGCGCCACGGCGGACTTGATAACTCTTGATATAATTGAAATTGAAATAGGAAAAAATAGTAAGATTTTTAAAGCTTAGACTTGTAGTTCCTCGGAGAACCATAAAAAAATAAATAGAAAAGAGTCTGAATTTCGGAAAATGACTTCATAAAAACCGAAAAATCTCAAATTTTACTATAGAATTCACATCACAATAATGGGGTGAAATTTTGACGTAGGACTACGTCTTTGTTTTCGATGTGGGGGTGCACTTTGCAAATTATACAAAAATGGTATGTAACGAAAAGTGGTCCAATTTTACACGCATATTATTCAGCCATCTCACGATAAATTTTCAATTGTTTTCGCATCACAATACTTCTAAGAATAGATTCCAATAGATAAACCCAAAGATTCTTGATATCATGGCATTAAAAATTTAAATAATGTACAACCTAGTCAAAATATCGCGCATTTCCAAGTCCGTCACGACAGATTTGTGTTCCCAGCGCGCTACGCTTCTACGAATAACGTTATCATTGAGTATTTAAGCAACGGATTTAGCCGGACAAGCTCAGTTGCCTGTTGAACGGCAGGCGGAACAGATCACTGCGCTGTGTGTTTTCACAGCCAGTGTAGCTGAGTTAGAAGTCTGTTACACTGACTGTAGAGGTACGCTAGCCAGTGCCGTCCAACACCCGACTGAGCTTATCCGTTCAAGCACATCTTGAACACATTTATTCGTACACAAAATCGCTTGTGCATTCGAGATCCATTTGAAAACACGGTTAACATAGTGTCGCCGTACTAGTTGTCTCTTTCGCTCTACCCATAATCATCAGCGTCGACTCATTTTGCTTTGCGCGCTTGGGTTCAATGTTTGAGGCGAATGAAGGTCTGGGACTGGCTACATTGACAGTACCTCCTGGCTGCATTTGAAGTATATTTTTTTGCTATTTGCATGTCTCGTCTCAGATGAAGGTATATCTAATTTGTTAGTAGGGTTACCGTGTTCACAGATTTTTCTGTAATGTCACAGATTTTTTCACAATTTTTGACCACAGACTATTTTTCACAGATGGCAGATTTTTGGCATTTTGATGAAAATTTCACAAATCTTCTGTATGTAAATGCGCGATATTTTGACTAAGTTGTACATTATTTAAATTTTTAATGCCATGATATCAAAAATCTTTGGGTTTATCTATTGGAATCTATTCATAGAAGTATTTCGGGGCGATACGCGCAAAAAAATTTAAAATTTATCGTTAGATGGCTGAATTATATGCGTTTAAAATTGGACCACTTTTCGTTACATACCATTTTTGTAGAATTTGAAAAGTGCACCATAACAAATACGTAGTCCTACGTCAAAAATCAAGTCAATCAAGTTGAATAGTTTTTGAGTAATCGTGTCCGACAATTTGGAAAAAAGCGATTTCGAGAAAAACGCTACTAATGTTGCCGATAGATTGAAATCTGCATGTGTTACAGTAAATTCGCGCGAGAAATGCATGGTTGTTTAAAACAAAAGCTCAGCGTGACAACAGAGATTGCGGAAGACTATTTTATAGGTTCACTACTAACTACAAATGCAAAATGTTTGGCTCCCATTTTAGAAGAAAAAATCCTGAGTTTGGTCAAATCGGCCTAGTCATTACTGAGAAATCGATATAACTATCATTCTGAATTTGGATACTTACGCCGGGGTTCCGGAATCGTGGAAAGTGGCCAATGTGACCAAAGAGACTTTGAATGACTATTAGTGACCCAGAACTACAAATCCAAGCAGTTGTGGTCACATTTTCGAAAAATTTCACCTTTTCACATTTACGGCAGTATACGTTGAAATCGGGATTTGTTGTGTGATCGTATTCACCACCCTATATTCCGGAACTGAAAGTAGGATCCATTATAAATTGAATACCAGCTGATGGGAACGTTGGATCTTTCATTTGAGAGCAAGTTTCTAAAAATCAGTAAATAATTCGCTGAGAAATAGGTATGATATTAACTAAAGTTCCCCGGGGGCATCAAGAACCGTCATAGGTGGCCAATATGATCAAGGTGACTTCGATGGGTCATTAATAATCTAGACACGCAAATCCAAGTAATGTTGTGCACATTTCAATATGGATTGCATCATTTGGACAACGTGGTGATATCAGTTCATATGGGAATTTGCAGTGTGATCGAACTCTTCAACCCGTAGCTCCGGAACCAGAAGTCCGATCAATAAAAAAATCAATAGCGACCTATGGGAAGGTTGTACCTTTCATGAGACTAAATTTATGCAAATCGGTCCAGCCATCTCTGAGAAAAATCGGTGAGATTGCTTGACACATACATACACACGCACACACATACAGACTTTTTCCGATCTCAACGAACTGAGTCGAATGGTATAAAAGATTCGGCCTTGCGGGCCTCGGTTAAAAAGTCGAAATTCCGACCGATTGCATAACCTTTCTAAATGAGAAAGGCAAAGCAACTATTTTTAATCCGAAAGTTTGGTTTAAGAGTGGTAAAAATTGCAAAGAAAAAATTAAATTAATAAATGAACGTCTCTAATCTGTGGTCTCATTTTTCAACTTATCCTCAGAATACAGGGGTTATTTACTATTAATCAGGTAATAACCAGTAACCCACCTTAATTTCTTTCTGAATTTCTGATCCAGCTCGATTTGTTTTTATATTTGCACCAATCTCGTAGGAAATACATCAAACATTACGAAGACTGACGCTTTCTTACGGGCGGTAGCTAGGATATTTTCAAAACTGTTTTTATTACGAAATATCTGTAAATATATTCGAAACTAAGTGAAAGAACCGTGTTTCTATTAATAGAACATTCATTAATAGCCTCAAACTATGGACCTTATAAAGGGTTAAATAAGAAAGGTATAGAAATCCTCAAACGTTGAAGATTTTTCCGAGTCACGGAGGGTTGATTGACTCTTGTGTCGGCTTGACTCAGTAAATTCGGACAATGTCTGCTATCGATATTAAGGAATCTTGAGCCGACACCACTACTTGCTGGCTTATGGTAGTGTTGGATTCTTACTGTGGTGGTTTGAAGTAAGCCTACCGACTAAATCTAAACCTCTTGTTCCTCCCAATTCTTAACCTTCTGGGGCACAGTGGGGCAGAATGCTACTTTCAACGCTCAAAACCTCTAGCGCTCTGGGTATGTATCCTGGAGGATTAGTATCTTCAGCAAAGAATCTTGGATGGAAATGAGCAATATTTTGATTAGTGGAAACTGATCTAGATCAGTTCTATCTTTTGACAAAGGCGTTCCATCAAAAAACTTTCTTCAGCAAAGTTGTTCGTTTGGATATTCTCAGTATATATACCAAAGACCCTCATACTATACACTGATAATATAAATTCGTCCCAGCAAACCAGCAATCGTATATAAAAGTTTACAATAAATTACAAATAATGGCAGACTTAATCAAAATTACAAATAGTGCAAGCAAAAATTATGTTTTGTTGTAAAAAGTTCACATAAAATGCAAATCTGTGATCCAAATACAATGTTGACTTGAAGTTATTTATTAATCCACTACAACTTAAAACAAAATTGTACATGCGGAATAATAAAGACAATTTTGAAACATTGTATAGAAATTAATTTGCAATTGGATTAAACTGCAAAATCGTTCAAAAAAATAGTCACCTCTTAATAGCACTTCGCAAATTCTCTGCCAGACTAGTTCAATATTTGAGCAATAAAAAATGGCTTGAGTACAGAATGTAGGTTGTCATTTGACAGGTATAGAAGGTATCATTGGAGTGCCATATTTAGGTTGGATTATGGTATTTTTAGATCGTAATCACAAAGCGATAAAAATGATCAAATATAATTGTTGCTTGACAGTGTATAAATAGATGAGTACATATCGGCTATGCTGGGAATACGAAGATCTCAGGTTCGAAACTGGAAGTAAATCGTAGCAGGTAATTTTAATAATTCATGTTCCAGTAACTCCAACCTCACCCATGAAAAACATATCTACCAGTGTGGGCGTAACAGTGTCTTATAACATAATTATGAAAATTTCATCCTGATTTTTTATTTTCATATTATTTTTAAAAAAATGCTTCTTGCTACCACATTGGGGACCTTAAGCTGCATAAACCTTCATGTGTGATTGTAAAGTTGATCATATATAAACTCAAAATGATAAGCTAGATAATTGTATAATGCTTCTGATGAGATCAAAATTCGTCGTAAATCACATAGTTCTACTATACCGATTTGTTGTACGTATATGGCCTCCCCTTTTGTTCACATAGAAGAGATCTGTGCATTTTATACAATCAATTCATATCGTTGAAGAGTACAGTTAATCAAATTGCAACTTTTTAATAAGTGAATCAAAATTATGGCTAAGGTAAATATAATGAAATTGATCATGCAATGCACGAGTTCATTCGTCGTTTTCTGAAACGAAGTATTTCCGTGCATTGTAAATAATAGGTTTCGTTCATTACATGAACAAGAATGGCCGCTTGGTGAACGAAAGTTTTCGTAAATTTTACATATTTAGTATACACTGCACGAATGTTATCATTGATAATGACAGTATTTTTCGTGAAAGAAGCGAAATGTTTCGTTAATTTTAATAAACGTTTATGTATATTATGAACGATTATGTTGGTCGGACAAATTCATTTCGTTCATCTTAGAAAAGTTTTCGCATTTATTAGCATACTATTTTTTTCAATCGATCTTTTCGGATCGATGTTGTACAACGATTTTTTAAACTAAAAGGATCGATCTGGTAAAATTGATTTTTTTTTCAACCTGCTCATATATATTGAGGACTAGAAAGATTGTGGTGTGAAGTAATGGCCGCTTCATCAACGAAAGTTTTCGTAAATTTTACATATTTAGTGCACATTGCGCGAATGTTATCGTTAATAACGACATTATTTTTCGTGAATGAAACGAAATATTTCGATTATTTTAATATAATTTTGTGTATATTACGAACGATTTCGTTGGTCGCACGAATTTATTTCGTTTAGCTAAAAGAAGTTTTCGTATTTAATATCGTGTGATCAGTTTGGAGGTACAAACTAAAAGAAATCGAGTCTGCCTTTATTGCTGATCACTACACATTTGCAATAATAGATTAACTTGCCGTTGTGGTATCTGGTATCATTCACTTAATTATTTTGATCAATCTTGATATTATTGTAAAATTTTGAAGAACTAATTTGCATTAACATGTTGCTTAATGTCTCATATGAGTATATACATGGAGATATACATCTCGAGTGGAGTAGTTAATTTAAATAACGCAGTTGTGTAAAAAATGTAGTAATCCCCTGATGAATTAAAACCAAAACAATAAAACAGAAGAATATCACATAATGAATACAAATAATAAACGCTATTCCACCAAAGGAAATCAATCAATTTCGCGCAAATAGCCTAATTCCAAACAGTCGGCTCAAATCATTCAAACGTTTGTTTCAAAAACGGTAACGAACTGTGAAATGAAAATTTCACAAACAAATGGATCCCGAATGACTGCTTCCGAATGCGCAGACCTCACCACTCATCCGCATACTGCCACCGTAGAACCTCTACGGTGAAAATGTATTCCATTATTCTAATCAAATTTGCCGAAAAAATCTCCATCACTCCGCTCGGTACCCACGGTTTCGATGGAAGGACCAGAAGCAGATCGGCAACTAGGTAGGATGTATGCGTCGAATCAAAACACACTTAAAACCTGAAATTACCATATAAATTGGTACACATACACACACAGACAGCCAACCGAATTACGTGGTTCAACTAACCGGGCGAGAATATATATATCGCCTCGCGCGCACCGGTAGTAGGACAAAAAATCATTCCCGAAAACCGATTGCAACTGGGCGATAATGTGAAAACCGCCAATGGGCAAAATCTAACCGACAGCAGCCGACATGAATGCTGAGATGCACACTATCAGTGCATCAAAATGTGGTTGGAAAGGGAAGAGACTGCGTGAGACGGGTTTTGCGAAAATAGCACCGTTTTTCGGGCGCGATGCAAATGTAACCTTCAAATAATCGGCTCACACAAGTGCTGACAGGCTAACGAGGGAAGCAGGCTGGCGCTGGGTTTGGGAAAATCGAACGGATTTGGAAGTGCTTCGATCCGGGGTCCAAACGAGCGTTTGGTACAAAACATCCATTAGGTACACGGAAATTGTTGATGCGTGTTTCTGAAAGACCGATTTCATTCTGATTAACAAATTTGCAAGTTTTCTAAGAGATTCGTCAAAAAGTCAAATACCAACGAATGATATCGGTATTGTGATAAGAGGATAATTTTCTAAACATGCACAGATATTATTTCAGTGCCAAAACGGAAATCCTTTAGAAGTTCAATCACCTGCATAAATAGGAGATTTGCACAGGCGCCGCCGTGCACTATAATCCAGTTCCCGGAAGCTTTTCAATCGGAATGCAACATCTGTGATTTTGGCTCTGCCAACGGTGCATGGTGGCTCACTTGCCTTAGGCAGTACAGGGCTTCAAAAAGGCCGTCCGCGGCGGCTGAAAAGCGCATTTTCCGAATCTATGTTGCTAAATCGAAATGCATCAAAGATGGGATAGATGAATGGAATTTTGGATGAGTTTTCCCTCATCATATCAGTGTGTACCTACATTCCACTGCATCGTGCTTGTATCGACAGCAATGTGCGGTAGTTTGGAAGAATGTTTTTCTGGGGGTTGAATTGTTGGCCGTCACATAATTGGATCGCCCGCCGTTGCGAGATTTTTCCAATCAGTTTCCTTTGATTTTCGAATAAACTAGCCTGTTTGATTTCAAAATTCAGACCGGAAATCAAACCTTCTCGGTCTTTTAGATATTTACAATTCCAAATTATCAGAAAGGATTCAGCTATATCTCTGTGTAAACTAGTAGGGGAGAGTGAGTACGCTTGATGCTTGGGGATATTTGATTCATTGGCCATATCTCCTAATCTATACGCATAAAGTTATAACAATATAAAAAGAAAATGAAGTATTCGGTCATTTATGATGTTTAAAAAACAAATCCGAAGTATTACATTTGGTTTGGAAAAGTTGTATAATATTTTAGAAAATATGTGTTCAAATCTACTTCGAAGATCTTTTCACAATTTTTTTGAACGGTTGTATGAGTTCGTCGAACTAATTATTTATGAATAATTTCAAGTACTTTCTAAGGGCTTTTACCTAGATAAACGCATCTTTCGAATAAAAAGTTTCACTACACATACAAAAAAAATAAATTTTGTTCACATCATACAACCTATCTTTAGTTCTCTAAAACACTCCATACGTATAGAAATAGAAAAACATAATTTTTCATAACGTACCTGGCACTATTAATTGATCTAAAACGATTTTTCCGTGAATGGTATAAGTTATTGAAGGTTGAAACATCCAGTTAAACAGCATCGATTTACCGCAAATACTTGTCTCGAATTTCTACTGTGGTTTAAATTTATCGTGCCTCCAAAAAGGTGGTCTTATTAATTAAATTGTCAGGACAGGTGGTTAGCTGAATTTTCGTATCTATAAGTCATACTGTGCTTTGTTTCATTTGCCTTTGTAGGCGGGGGATCAAGTTACCACACGTTTTTACAAAAACCTCGTTTTGGAATGATTTTCAAAACTTTTCATATTACTGACATTACATAGTATTCGGATGTACACATTATTCATAGCTCTTATAGTTCGAATTGACTGCAAGATGGCAAATTTTGCAATTGAAATTTTTATTTCATTGAAAAGTTATGAGAAAAAAACAAAAGTGGGATCAAGTGTACCCACACTCCCCTATAGTTCAATTTTCTGGCATGTACAATTTTTAGATGCTCAACTTTATTATACATACTTCGTCATATTAATTAGCATGAAACCACAATCGGTTTAAGGCGTTACCAGCGAATGTATTGTATGTGGGACTACAATTGTATTAGTCGGGAGACGTTCATCTTGCTCAGTGGCGTAGCCAGGGGGGGGGGGGGTTTGGGGGTTAAACCCCCCCCCCCCCCCAAACCAAAATTAATTGGATTGAAAAAAAAATTGATGCTGACGAATTTAATTTAATATTCCACAAAATATTTTTGGAAAAATATTCTCTGATCACTACATTGAGAACTGTGTTTAAAGCGTCATGAGAACTTTTGGAAAATTATGGGAAGGGGATCTTGTAACTTATCTCTTAGCCAAAATCCCATAGTTGTCAAATTACTTCAATGTAAAATAAAATAACTGTCTGAATTATTATGAGCTCATTTTTGGAAAGATGCTTCAAAATATGGATTAGAGACATTTTTTCGAATGGGAATCTAAATTTGAATAGGTTGATTGCATATAAAACATAAGCTTGTTTACCGAAAACTTACATACATTTCAACATTTGCTGAAAATGTATTTTTTTAGATTGTGTAGAGTTTAGAGAACAATTCAATATGGTTAATAACAAGAATAACATTTCAGAAACTAGTTGAAAGCTGATGTAATTTTGTCTCTAGCAGGTCAGGATCGGTTTTATGAGCATTGGATTTTTGTTGTATTATCAACTATATGAATAGCCTCTTAGCAGGATGCAATGAATGGCGTACTGAAATTTTGTGTGCTACGTACTAGTACTGCAAGTTGTGAGGTTGACTAATAAAGAAAAATAAAATTAATGCTCGATAAATTTTTAACGGTCACGATCACATTCATTCGAAACTGCCAAATTTCGATGTTACTCATTGAAGAATTTCAAAACGTAAAACTGTTCATCTGCTGATAGAATAATTTTGACTGTTAATCCTCCTAGAAGTAATTATAGAGAAGAATTACTCTTCAAGCAAATTTGAGTCGAGACTTAATGTCTCCAGCAAAGTTTTCGAAAGTGCTATTTCAAACAACTTTGTCAAAGACATCCCACATATTCAGAGTATCGAAATATAGTAGTAGAAAACCTTTACAACAAGCTGTTCTGAAATTACTGTATTTGATAAATCACTTCTGCGGTAATTAAATAATAAATTCACATTTCGTTCAAGGTGCCTTTGAAGCTTACAAAAAAAATAAGGGAACTGGATTTAAAACAAATAATTCCCAGGGATTAAAAGGACTCAAAAACACAAAGAGTGATTCCATTTTCAGGAGCTAGCATCAATTCGGCGCTGGCTTAGTCCGCCCACCAAGTTAGTGTCGGATTCTGATGAGATGAAGTCGAAACGCAAGTTTCAGTTCCATCCATCCATAATTTAGTTATAGGTTTTGTGTTCTCAACTCGTAATGATTGATTCAAACAATTTTATCCGTAGCGCAGAAAAAAATAGTTTTCACCTAAATTTTTCTTCATTAAGAAGAAATATAGCAGGCGCAGTCCATTTAAATCCCTATATGTTGAATTCATGTAGCCTTCATATTTTAAACAAAATTGTTTGAAATGACATTATCAAAAACTTTGCTGAAGGCACCATGTCTCTTAATATTTAAAAAAAATTAATTCACCATAATTACATCTATGAGAGTTAATCACTAAAATTTCAATATAAAGGCAGGCGCTGTTTTATGTTGATAACTTCCCGAAGTTGTCAAACCTTCAAAGTCAAGGATTATTATATTAGGTGATCTTGAACGTTGAAAATTTTTTAGATCATTTATCCCACTTTAAAAGATCGCAATTTTTGACTTCATTGACATATTATACAAGTTTGAAAACGGTTCCATGTTGATCCTTCTTGTTTGTGGACTGGAATGACATCTGTTAGACTACTTATGTTTTTGAGTTTTCAATAATTTATCAAACTCATATTAAATTTTAGCATTTTTTCAAAAAATTTGCGATTTTCATCAAAACCCCCTCCAAACCAAATTTCTGGCTACGCCACTGATCTTGCTACTATTAAAAGAGGCAACAAAAGGTTGGGTGAACCTGCAAGCAGAAACACTTCCGCACAATACAAGAAGTGACACCTACGCGTCCCCGCATTTGAACTCGTAACCAAGAACTTCGCAATGCTAGAGGACGGTAGGGAGTTGTGAACATGTTTTGTCCTCGGAGTATAACTACCATAAACATCGGTCGATTGTTAATAAATTAACTTGTATATGTATTGTATCCACAAGCTAAACCAATTTAAAATAATCATAATCGTGTTTAAGATATGGCAGATTGCGTAAAATGCGTGGAATCTGCATTTTTTTTTTATTTGGATGGTTGTGAACCATTGCAAACAATGAGAATAGAATATTCATCTAATTTTTTTGTGCAGGAAAAGGCAATTGTCCAACGAATGTTTCACACTGATTTACTTTGAAATCGACTGCAAAACGGGACGCTGCATAGCACAAATACATATAAGTGAAAAAAACTTGTAAATTGAAATTTTTTGTCGCTAATTACACAACCATGAAGAACATAAGTTGATACAACATTAGCCAGTAGAAAAAGTGTCGTCATTGCAATAGAAACATTTAACAAAGGAACTTTACTAAATTTTGATCATAGAAAGCTTAACGGGTATGCACGGTGTACACAATTCACCAAGGTTCACAACCGTCCCCTATGTATTGCTATATCGCGATAATGACAACATCACATCGATAAGAAACCCATATCTGTGTCTACCACTTCATGGGTTTGTGCCTTCCTTTTCTAGCACAGGTTGATCGCAAACAAGTTTGATATTTTTTTTAATTAACATCATTTTATTTCTAGTTTCTCTTCTGTTCAATGTACATTTTAATTGATTCGCATCTGTTTACATCTTTAATTTTATATTCATTCTTGTTTTTGTTTTAGCCATTCATTGTTTTGTTTTTCATGTTCAATGTTTATACATTGACGGTTCAAAAGTTTGACATAAATTCGAGATTCACTATTTATATTAATAGATACTCACTGCATTGTATATGGAACATTTATTCAAAACTTACCTATCGTTTATGTAGCGCCTTGCGTGTAGCCTCAAGGAAGGGGGGGGAGGGGGTGTCTAGCCTAAGTCTACGTTTGCCTAAAAGGGAGACGCAGAGTTTGATTTTTTTCATATTAGAAATTATAAATGGAACTGACAATGAGTTATATTCAACATACTAGTCGATTCGCCTAAATGCATTTAATTGATTTACATATTTATTTCAATTCACCAATCGGATGTAAGCCGGTATGTAACAGTGATTATTAAAGTAACTTGACACTAGTTAAAACCTCGATTTACTTTAAACTCACATGAAATTTCGGCGAATGCATTTCCAATTTCAATTGACTCAGTTCGAAGCAATACATGTTTAGTTTAAGAGCTACTAGAAGAGAATTCCAGATGTTAAATTTTTTTGGCAACTATGAACTAGTCTAGACGTGAACAGGGTCAGATTAGACATGTGAATATCATGCTATCAAAATATTTAAGACATAAGAAACTTAACGCTAAGTTTACAAAAAACACCTTAAACACACCACAGAATACGAAGAATTTTCTTCTGGTATAGACAACGTTCATATGCTGAATGACAAAGCCGTCCTACATAACCATTCCTTCTTCATCAAATCACATTTCATTTTAATATAACATCAAGCATCTATGAAGGTCAGATTACCACATGTTAATTGTCAGGTAGCGGAATTTTTAACCACATTTTTCTGCTCGTATTTTGATAATTTTGCCCATACATACTTGGTCTTATGGTGTTTTCGTTTTTGACAGTGCACTACACCGATGTAGTCGGTGCTACACTCATTCAAACTTGAGTGTAATTAGTAAGGGAATATAGTCTAGGTTGGGGCGGGTTTGTTTAGAGGCTGATATCTTGTTTCCATGATAATATTTTTTAGCTTGTAGTACACTATTTTGTAGATATATTATGTGGCTTAATGTCTGCGAGTGGAAGATGTTTACTTGCAATTTTAATTAGGACTCTGGATCAATTTTCTACATGACGGCAAAATGGCCAAAAAAAGTGTCGTATAGGTTGGGACACTTCAAACAATTTAAATAATTAAAGGCAATTTAAATTTCAACGCATTATATTTATTTTTTGGTTAATATTTATTTGTATTTGTAATTGGTATTTTAGAATAAGAATAGGGGAGCCCGGGGCTAGTTGGCGATTGGGGTAAGTTGGCGGAACCCCCTTTTCTCCGTTTCTATTAGACATAAAGCGCTGTCTCTCGTTGTGTACCTCAAGTAATGTGAAACGCATTATCCAATGTGTTTTTGTTGTGAAACATTATGTTTTGTAGAAGCTGTCGGCGATATTGTGTTTCTGAGCAAATTCTGTAAATTTTCTTAATTTTAAACATTTTGTGTTATTTGAGGTGGTTTTCAATCTATTCCTCGAACGATTATACTTTTCGATGGTGCGTGAAAAGAGCTTTCAGCATCCGTATAGATGTTATACCTATTCATACCCAAAAGTATTTTTTGAAATCCTTATTTATAAAATATGCGGTTAGGGTAAGTTGGCGGTAACGCACACGGGGCAAGTTGGCGGTACTATTTATAGTGCAAAAATAGTCATCATATATTTTTGTTTCTGGAATTCACTCCAAAGTAAGAGAAACTTTTTCTTGTTTCTCTCGTCAACGCAGAGGACAATTATTTCAGCCAATCGCCTGAAGAATTTCGAAAATTTGCTTTTGAATATGGAGTACGCGTCGAAGTCAAAATGGCGGGGTATTGAGACTGAAATATAATGAAAAGTGTCGAATGCTATACAGTTTTATTGAAAAGACAATCGGCACATTTCATATTGTAACCCGCCAGGGTAACAATTTAGCACTGGGTGAAAATATACCTATTTGTACGTACTCTCTCCGTAGAGTGCATTGTTTATGTAACATAATGCTCACCACTGTTCCTTATGATCGTTCATTTTTTCTCGTAAATTTTGTTTGTTTTAGCTTTTGTGAACGATTGTGTTGGTCTAGATAGGTGTAGAAAATTTTGTTTCATATTTATGTATAAATAACATAGGGCTTAGATAGGCCACCGCTCTCCTGCTGCTGAAATAAGTGTACTGGCTATGCTGCGCATAGGTGATGACAGCTATGCGGCGGTACGATTTTTTTGGTGCTGGTTTTGGTGTTTGTGTTGGGTCGAGTGAAAAAAGGCGGTCATCGAGATGGGCAGAGAGTGACGGACCACGGCATCGAACAGACGCCTGATCAGTTTTGTGTTTTTCGGGCCAGTTTCCCGCCACCATAACCAGTACGGTATAGTGCGCGTGTGGACGGTAAAAATACCCGTCAGAAAGTGCCGGCCCGTGGTTCGGGTACTCGTTTGTTTCTGGTGCTGGATCGCCGTCGGGGGAAGCTAATTATCAAGGAGCTTTCGCTTCCCCGGCTAACCGTAAAGGATCCAGACGCACCATTCCGCCCTCGCTTGGAAGGATAAGCCGAACGAGCTTTGCTCTCCTTCCCAGCTAATAGCCAAGGAGGGTGAAGCAGGGTGGACAACGGCTCCCCCTGGGAAGAACACTGCGGTGTCTTCCGGGATTCTTTGCGGGGAGCGAAGAATCCGGTGATTCATCACCACCGTCGCTAGGGAGGTTCCAACAAAGGAGCCAAGCTCACCTCCCTAGCTAAAAGACAAGGACCGCTGCCGGAGCAGCCAACGAAGATACGACCGAAGGAGAACGCGGCCGTTGTTGACCCGGCCGGTCGGAAGAAGCCGCCCGCCTTTCCGCCCGCAGCAGCGAATCACCAGCAGCCGTAGTGAAGTGGAGGGAGAGTGGACACAGCAAATAAAAGTTGGTAAATTTAGGTTATTTGTTTGTTTACTTTTTGTTGTGAAACGAAAATCCGAAATTCTGTAGGAGCACCTAGGCCGCCCTGAAAAGAAGGGTTCGCCGGGCAAACAAGAACCCGAGTAGTGGGCAAACCCCTACTTACAATATGAACCACTTATGTAATTGTATTTCCATTGGATTGCTTATTTTCGGGCACTCCGCCAACTTACTCCGAGGCTGGGGTAAGTTGGCGGCTTTTCCGCGTCACATATTTTTGTCTCTAGAAATGAAGGCAACGTATCAAACAATTTAATAAAATTCAGAGATGTTTCCAACAGTCTACCCTTTCATGCAACGTGTTCTATTTTGCAAGATCTATTAAAATGAAAGCGGTAAAAAATGAAAACTGAAAACACACTAGCCCCGGTCTCCCCTAAGTAACTGAAAAACTTATTTACTTCCATTTGACAAAGTTAATCTGACTCACAGTTTTTACATGTAAAACTTGTACGCAATCTTGTATGAATGCGTAATTGTATGGTATCCCAACCTATACGACACGCTTATCCCAACCAATTTTTCGAAGGAAAAAATCCAATGAAGCAAACGCAAAACCCTGATCGGTAATAACATTTTAGTTACTTGTTAACACTTTAAAATTATTTGCGTTGAAATTTCAATGAAAAAGATTCAATTTAAGATGGCGCAAAAATCAGCACAACAAAAGATTTTTCGCTCGTTTTTTGACACTGCTTAGTGCAACTGTGCAAATAATGAACTATAACTTCAACTTGGTATAAAAGTGAGTTACGATCGAGTCTAGTATGTGCTAAAAATAACAGATGGCAACACTGCATAGGAACGAAAATATCGAGCTGTCCCAACCTATACAGCGTCCCAACCTATACGACAATCCCTTATACCTCTTTTTTGCACTACACCGGTGTACTGCCTATGATCACATAGTTGTCCCATTTTCTGTGGAATTTGCGATGGTTATGGGACTGGTAAAAACGAAAACGCTATTGGAGTGCCATGAAGAACCATACTACTATCTAACTTTTTACGTGCCATAATGGCGATTGATTTTATTCTGTTCGTTGTTTGTCAAAACAAGGGCAATGAACGAATTTGCATGTTGGTAGCCATTATGGCACGTAAAAAACTGAATACATCTGTCTACATCTGTTCAACAATAGCGGCCCCTTAGTTCAATAATGCCCAGGGATTCAGAATGCTCTTAAGACGGCCCTGCGTTGAATTGGTAGTGTCGCCAGAAATTTAGTTTGAAGGGTTTTTGATGAAAATCGTTATTTTTCCAAAAATGATTAAATATAATGTAAATCTGATAAAATATTGGAAGCTCAGAAACAAAAACAATAAGGAACAGCTTTCATACCTTCGTAGATAACATTTTTAAAATATTTAATAAAGTCAAAGAATATTCTTTTTTTTTCTTGCGGTCAAGATCACATAATTTCAAAGCCGTCAACTTCAAAGGTTTATCGTCAAATGGTGTATACTTCCCAGTGTTCACAAGCTCCTATCTCATGTCTCCCTGTGTGTCTATTGATAAAATTGAATCTATGGGCTGGGTACTACCGCCTTCTGCAGTAGTTGCAAAATGAGAAGATGCGAGCGAGCATGGGTGCTATAACCCTACCGTAAGCAGCATTAAATATCCTTCGACGAGACAGGGGTTGATTCAGGCCCAACAAGCCGCCCAAAAACATCAAGTTGTGAACAGTCTAGAAGAACACACGGGTCGGGAGAACTGGCAAAGACCCACGCGACGAAAAAGAGCACGTGTGTGTGTAGGCGATTGGAAACTTGGAACATGGAACAGTTGCTTGGCTTCCTCGGGTTCGACCGAATCCTGCACGATGAGCTGAAAACGTACTACTTCTAAGCCTCGCAGCATTGTAGGAAATTTGTTTGGCGGGAGAGAAGGTGGGTCTATTTTTACAAATCGCATAGCTTCAAAGCTTGACATTTATAAATCTTCTGATATTTTTTGTTTAACTTCTATGTATAAAATAAAGTCACACGTATTTTTAGATTCCGCTGAAAAAAAATTATTTTCCGAAATATCAACATTTTAATTTGTCATGATTCAGTGAATTCTTCCAAATCTATCTACTCCTCATTGAAGTGCATTATCTCCAGTTGTATTGATCCGATTTGTGTCAGTTTTTTTGTTTTGCTTGTTGTTAGGTAATCTTTAAGACTTTTTACAAAAATTTTAGAGCTAAAACTTTTTTTCATGACGATTATATTATTGTAATAAGTCAAAACTTTTAGATATTTTTTTAAAAATTAGATAATTTTTCAATTAGGGGTTTTGTTACTCGTTTAAAAAAAATATTTTTCACGAAAAACCGCCATTTTATGAGCGAAAAATTCTCTCATAAACTCAATGTAGGGGGTAGGTATTTTTACATAGAATGTGTATGCAAAGTCTGAAATAAGTCGGTTAAGCAGTTTTTGAATGGCGTAATATATTATAACACCGTAAATCATGTTTTTTTCCAGAGATGTTCTACAAAAAGCTTCATCACTGAGTCTTTTGTCGATATTTCCGTAAAGAAAAACTACAGAATGTTATTGAAATGATAAATTATAATGTACGAAGATTTTGATACGTTCGCTTCACGCAAAGCTCTAAAAAACTCGCAAAAAAAATTAACCCCCCCCCCCTTAATCAATTTTCATGTACTTTATTGAACGTGTGAAATTCTCAGGAGCAAAATAGTAAAAGAGTCCTTACCGGTAAAATTCAGAAACATTACCTTTTTTGACAATTAATCTGGATTTAACAATTGTAACTAAATTACTCATATTAACCTCATTTAACAGTAAATTGTCCTTCAATCTACTACTACTTCCAGTGTAAAATACGCTTAGAGATCATTGAATGAAAAACATGTGATTCCTAGACAAAATATCACTGAATTTTACCGGTAACGAAGTTATATTTTGTTGCTGAGAATTTTGCACGTACAACAAGGTACATTTTATAAAAATCGATTGAAGGATCATAGAGATATATACACGTGAAAAAGGTTACAATTTAATATAAATTACAAAATACCCTAGAACCCCAACTTCTAGTATTCGGACTAAGGTCGCAAAGGATCCGTTCGATTCCTGAGATTTTTTTTCATATTCAAAAAACTGCAAAATATGCATGATTTGCAGTATAGAGAAGACATTTTCTTTAAATAGGCGATTTTGGGGACAAAATTTCCTAAAGCCCCAAACTCCTGTACTTGTCGAGAAACAGAAATATCTCCATTCGAATTCTAAGATTTATTTTAAAACAAGTTTTAACTGTAATTTTACGAGTGCTACTTTAAAAGTTATAGCATTTAATATATTTTTTCCTCATACTATCCCACGTCAAAAATTTTAGGCGAGGAGGACGGGGGTCTAAAATTGTGCAAATGATTTGGAATTTGGTATTTGAGCTCACTTTGACATTTGTCACAATATGAAAGGAGGGAGGGGTTTGAGAATTCAAACATAAGAGTTTTTTGCAATACCCTACTGGGTCCTACCGACCAAGTAGCAGGCGATCAGCGAAAGAATGTGTGTAGGGTGGTTCAAAGGCAGGTTCTTCAACTACAGCATCATCAACGCGCGCTGACTCCACAAAGCGATACCCGAGAAAGAGAAAGATTAATTTTAATCGCAGTTGGAGCGTGTTTATGACAGCTGTCCGTGCCGGAATGTGAAGTTCCTCATCGCACAGAGAAAAAAAAATTAGTAAAAGTAATAGTGATCTCTTAGCAAAAACAACCAACGTCTACTGTTAGGTTGCGTTGCGTTGCGTTGCGTTGCGTTGTGACGATGATTTTGGCGGATTGCACACTGACTTCATCATGTTTGACTGCTGATTATCTAATAAGAGTTGCTTAGGAAGTGGTAAGTAGGAATTCATACCAATCCGACCCATATTAAAACCTCAACAGCATGATAGCCATCATTGCCGGCCGCCCCCATCTCCATCGTTCACGGGGAAGGATAAAGGATAAGGTAGACAGGAAGTGTTGATGCTCCACCTACTTAACGGAAGGACGACGATTCATCAGACTCTTCCATAGGTGTCGCGGAGTTGGTGGTTTGGAAGGGTATCAGGTCTAGGATTCGCTCCAAGCAAACGATGCGACCTGTAAAGCATATTTTATTAGGTAGTTGTTTAGTTAGTCTTCGAGTGCACGATCACTCGAAAAAGAGATGATCTTGTTTAGTTTTTGGTTATTTTTAAACTCTGGGCAGCCGGCTACCGAGAGTATACTATGTTCCCTAAACAAAAACAATTTGAACTCCACACAGCCGATCGTGGGAGTATTGCCTGGAAAAGCTAATCTTATCTGCGTAATGGGCCGGATCACTATTTATTGCAACAGTATTTGGACAGAACTCGCTACTTCTTCTCTACGATATATTTATTGGCTTGAAAACTACCAAGTGACAGCATATTATACTGGCAAAAATAGCGCGAGATGTTATAAATCAAGGAAAGTATTTCTTATTTTCCATATCGGATTGTTTGTGGAATACAAGTATACGAGCGATAATACCGAACACTGAAGGGAAATATAAAGGATTGTTAATCTGATGCACGGGCTTGTTAGCAATAACGGAGCTTTAAATTAGGTTCATAAAAACAGACGCGGCGAATTTTCAATACGTATTGAGCCGTGTTCATAGATACTAGTCAGATTAGTCGTATTGGGGCTAATTTCCGATCAACTATTCATTTTTACGGCAATGTTTTCTCGACTAGATCTGTTCGCACCCTCTCATTCTGTTCGCACCCTCTCATTCTGCGGTCTAAGGACCAAATGTCATCAATAGACTTAGAATCGCGTGGAGGCATGAGATAGGAAACTTGTAAGAATTTTGCTATCCCACCGTTTGACTACCAGAATGGATGGGAGAACAGTAATACTAGCAAATACCGACTACCATAAGAGCGGTGCAAATTTGAGCGAGTGACGTAGAGTACTGCACTGACAAAAGGACCAGGAGTGCGATTTTACGAAGTTTTAGCTTCCGATGGCCCTACATTTTCTGACAAAGTGAAGTTCTTGAATGTTGAGATTTTTATTACTGTTTAGAAAAGCAAAAGTATCATAAAGCTAGTGTCAGGCCTTCATGAGACCTCAAGAAGTCACTTTTGGAGGTATTCGTAAATGTAGATTTGTCGGTAGACGGTTCCAAATATAATAGAAAAATACCTAATTTAACACAACTACAGATCACTTGCAACATAAAAAGCTTTTTGTGAATTTCGACAGCTCCATCTTAGGCCAATTCAATAAATTTCCTGCATGAAAGTTTCCATTTTTTAAAAACGGTTTTTAAGCCAAAGCTTTGGAAGTTAAACCTTGGCGTGGAAGTGCCGGTATATTAATATATTCTGTTACTTAGTGTAGAATTAGATTTCGTCATTTACGGCTAATATACAACCGCCAGAAGAAACTTAAAACGTTGGTACACAATCAAGAAAGGCGAATCAGAAAAGGTATATGTCAGTGATTCACTAAATACAGACTGGAAAGAGGGTAATATGGAAAACCTTAAGGTCCGCCCAGATTAAGTCTTCGGTACGGAACAAAACCTCGGCCTAGGAACTCCTAGCATGTTGTTAGTCGCCTCTTACGACATGGGAGCAGTTCCCAGAGGTTCTATTCTTGGTTGAAATAGTGCAAAAAGATTTCAGCCCGCCGGACACCACACGGCTTAACCAACGTCTACTGTTAGGTTGAAAGTAAAACTATTGAATTAATTTAGAATAATAATCAAAATTAAAGTTTTCCTTTTAACTATTGAAGAATAGGAATCAAAATAAAAGTTTTATTTTCAAACTAAGAATATGTGTTGGTTGTTTTTTGCTAAAAGCGAAAAACTCTTAATTCTTTTACCTTTCTCCTGTAGAAAGGCTATGCAATCACTCTGAAAATCGAGTTTTTAACCGAGGCCCAGAGGGTTGAGTCTCTTATACCATTCGGCTCAGTTCGTCGAGTTCGGTAAATGTATGTGTGTGTGCGTATGTATATATGTGTGTGTAAATATGCACATCGGTTACTCGGAGATGGGTGAACCGATTTTCCCAATCTTAGTCTCAAATGAAAGATACAACGTTTCCATAGGATGCTATTGAATTTCATTTAATTCTGACTTCCGGTTCCGGAGTTACGGGTTGATGAGTGCGATCACGCATTAAATTTTCATATAAATTGGTATCAGCATGCCATCTAAAATGCAAAATCTCATAAAAAGTGTTCGAAATTGCTTGAATTTATAGTTTCAGTTCACATCTGCTTCTTAAAAATTTCTGACTCAATTTTCGCAAATTGAGTCTTAAATGAAAGCTACAGCATCGCTGTAGTAGTGGTTTTTGAGCGTGTATTAGTATTTTTAGAGCGCACATGTATACGATTGAAGGTGTTCTTTACATGTGTATTAGTGCGGATCATTTTAAAACTATTACTCCGATATCACTGAATTCACGAATACATTCCTAATTGTGGGTTTGTGTATGTTTCTACAGCCTTATCGCCATTTGATGCATTTTCATCCAGGACCAATATCGCTTTATATGCATTATACCAGTTAAAATGCAAAAATCTCATTAGTATCATACGGTTCGTGTTTTGGGTGTACTTATCGTGAAAGGACTGAATTATAAGCGTTTAATATTTAACCACCTTTCATTACATACCATTTTTGTTAATTTTGTCAAGTGCACCCTCATATCAAAAACAAAGACGTAGTTCTACGTCAAAAATTACTCTTGAATAAAAATTGTTTGTTTGAATGGGGAAAGACTTAGTCTCATGTACATATAAAAAGTAAAACGTTTTATCAGAATCAGAGATGGTCACCATGCTTTAAGTAATTGGATCCACAAAACAATTTCAGGAGGGGCTCGATTTTAAAATGAATATTGTACAATACGTAATATGTACAAACCTCATTCAATGAAAATCAGTATTGGTGGTCAAATTTGGTTTAAAAAGATTTTGAAACTACTATAAAATTCAAACTAATTTCAAATTTCTCAGCAACTTGAAAATTTTCGGGAGCGGTCCGGATTCCCAAGACCCTCCCCCTCGATCCCCCGCTTGGATTGGATTAATCTTGAAGGAATTGTTGTACAGCACAAAACATCTGTCACGTTAGATATGTTTAATTGTTTTTCTCCATAATTGATAGAAGCTTAATGTTTTCATAAAATCGTTTCTAAAAGTAGACTCATAGCAATAAAACAATGATGGGAATATGTACAAGTAGTTGAAAATATGGATTTTACTTACTTTTTCGTCTAATTACATACTTCTAGTTATCTTGATGTCCTACAAGAAGCATCAGCTTTTAATATAACAGGTGTTCAATAAAAAATGAGAATGATTTTAATACCTTTCTGTAATTAAAGTAAAGAAAGTAAACTTTTTTTTTTTCTCCAAGAGAATTGCTCTTTGAACTCCCTAGACATGGGTGGCATGTTTCTATTCGCTCGGGTGCTGTCAGTTCAATCTAATATCTCGTCGAAACAGCAAGCACTCCGCGTTGTACGGTTTTACGAAACGCATGGTTATCTTGGAATAAAGCTTACGGTAGACTACTTTCGAGACGAAAACGTGCCCATGAGTACAGTTTACCGGATCTTCGCATCCCTGAGCGTGGAGCGGAAAGCCGTTAGCGGCGCTCCGGCGAAGATAATGACGAAAAAGAAGAAGGAAGTGTTGAAAAAGCTGTTCGACAACCTGGATGGAACGAGTTTGCTTGACACTGGTCGAAAATATCACTGCTCCAATGCCGATTCACCGAACCGCTAAAGAAGGAGGACATCACCTGTCTGAAGAAGACTCGGTCTCCCAAGTACACGGACGAGCAGATAACGATCGTGGAATCGCAGTGCCTGTGGATGACAAAGAATTACCGCGGGACGTCGTTCGTGCTGGACGACGAATGTTACTTTCCGCTCTCGAAGACCCACATTCCAAGTAATGACAGCTACTATTCTAGCGACAACTCGGCCACACCTCCCGTAGTAAAATATATGTTTAAGCATAAACTTGAAAAAAAATAGTTATACTCTACATCGCCATATCGGACAGAGGAATTTCAAAGCCGTGGTTCAAGCCGAGCGGTCTGGCCATCAATCAATAAGTGTACCAGGAGTAGTGTCTTGAGAAAATTCACCTGCCGTTATTAAGAGAGCATCATGCGGATGGGAAGTACGTCTTCTGGCCGGATAAGGCTTTTTCTTATAACGCCAAGAAGACGCTGGAGTATCATGAGCAGGAAAAAATACCCTACGTGCCGAAAGAAAGGAACCCGACCAACTTGCCCCAGTGCCGTTCCATTGAGGTTTTTTCGGCTGCCTAATTGGCGGGCCAAGAATACGAAGCAGTTGACCACCAGGATCTGGAATTGTGTCCGGAAGATGCACGTCAGTGTCGTTTAGCGCTCTTGTGAGAGTATCGCGACTAAATTGCGTCGTACGGCAGACCAGGACCGTTTCACTGACGTTTTTTTGAAGAATGAACATTATGTTTTTAATAAAAAAAATACTGAATTCGTTGATTTTTTTTGTTTTGATTACATGACTGAAAAAATTCTCATTTTTATTGAACACCCGTTACAATGGCATTTATTCAAGCCAAACAAACTCACATCCTACGCCGGCCGAAAATTTTTAAACAGGAACCCTATATTGAAATTCAAAAAAGTTCTTATTCAAAACTGCAACCGATCTTAAAAGCGGCTTGTCACAGATACACTTGGAATTTCTTTCAAGATACTGCGCTGATTCGCACTCAAAAGCAAAATGCTAAAACGAGCCTGAACCGGATCCTACAACGAACTTGCTTTTGCTAATGGGTCCGTTGCCTAGTGTTCGACAAAAGCTATAGGTTGCCCTCCGGTCAAAACTGTCACCCAGCTGGGCGGGGAGGGAGACATTCTAGCAATTATTGTTTCAGACGTTTTAACCACAGCTCAATTCATGAGCTCACCGTAATCCAACTGCGTGGGCGTTTTATATCCCGCTCAATAATCCTCGCAAACGGTTTTTATTGCACCGGAGCAAATAAATTCTGCAGCCAAACGACACACTGGCAACCGCAATGAAAACAGCCATCAACACACCAAGAAAACAGGGTCAGAGCTAGCCGGAGCCAACGAGCAGATGGGAAAGTTTTATATCGTTTGGTCAATTGGCTTTTTTTTTGCTGCTTTCGGTTTTGTACACCCACTACCGGAACCGACCGACCGGTATCTCTACTATCCACACCGGGGATAGCTTCGATATTTGCTCGGTCAATAGCTACGAAAGTGGACATCCACTGGACATAACCGTATAGTCGTTCGTCCATCACCGTAATCCTGGTGTGCCGGCGAACTAAGCTCGGAGCCAATTGAGCCCTAAATTGTACACAAGTCGTTTGCGGTAAGATCACCGACCGTGTCTATCGAGTTCGGGTCGAGCAAGGGTTTCTAAATGGATGTTCTCTATCGCGGAAGGAAAGTGTTTCGAATACATATGGGGAGCGTAATGACTTGCGTAATATTTATTTTTATATTTTACGTAACGGGCACGGAAATATTAGATTAGCTTCACTAGCAGTAGTGACTGATGCTTGAACATGAAACACCTCCGTGGTATCGTTTCATACCTAATATTTATTTCCAAAGTCAATATTGACGAGGAATGAAAGATAAACAGCCGCATACTTCCTTCGCCTTATCTAGGAACATAAAATAAAATAAATATGTGACTGCAGTCGCTTCAGTCGTCGATATAAGAGCTTTAAAAACGAGTCAAGCGGAGTTCCTAGTTCTCACCAAAAATAGGTCTGCTTTCAATTCAGCACCAATTAGAGAGCAATATGAGAGGTAATCTAAGTATCCCGAAGTCGAAAGAAGTGGTGGGTAGGCATTAACAGAGCCGTGCGTAATATTTGTTCATACACACCTAGAAATAATAATGTAAATTTACGTCTCCTGACCCTGACATATACGAGCATCAAAAATAACTTAGTTTTACGTTTGATTTTAATTTTACATGACGTTTAATTTCGTAAATCATGTAATTTTACTCCACATACAGCGTTTGTTCTGAATGGTAGGAAGTGTAATTTTATGTCATTGCGCATGTAAAGTGTAAGTTTCATGTAAAATTAAATGGAACACGGAAATGTTCCGTCATTTCGTAAATTACGGTTCGTTGATTTGTGTCATGTTTACAATTACGTCAACGATAAAATTAAGATTTTTTTGGTGTGTAGGAATCGGGGAAGGAGAATTATTTTAAAGCTGTGAATTTTTGATATACATAATATCAACTATTTATGGGTGAATTTATAGCTGAAAGTAGGAACTTTATTACAAAACATCGAAAGACTTCAAAAGACTGTAGCCGGGCTTAATTAAGAATTGAGTCGACATATTGAATACAAGCTAATACCCGTTGCGTGCTGCTGCGACTTTCAGCGAAATAGGAACAAATGACAATTTGTTCCGACGCGCCATCTGGCGGACGAATAATTCCCATTAAATAGCACACAAAGATGGTCCATAACAAATGTCTAATACGTATAAATATTTACGGCAATCAGGGCAATACGCTTGAGTGTGAATAAATCACATACGTGCAAGATACACACAGAAAAAAAAAGTTGGTAAAAATAAGAGTTTTTCACTCTTAGCAAAAAACAACCAACGCATACTCTTTGTTTAAAAATAAAACTTTTGTTTTGAGTACTATTTTTCATTTGCTTAAAAGGAAAACTTTTACTTTGATTATTATTCTTGATTAATTTAAAAGTTTTACTTTCAACCTAATAGTTGGCGTTGGTTGTTTTTTGCTAAGAGCGGAACACTCTTACTTTTACCAATATTTTTTTTCTGTGTGTAGAATTTTGAACTACCATTTTTTTCGGCAGCGATCATAGCGAACCCGAACATGTTCAGGCTAGCTATGCAGAGATGCCTCGACGAGTGCCGTTTCCCCGAAAAGGCAGAAGGTGTTGTTGCCGAAGCCCGGGAAGCCACCAGGTGACCCATCGGCGTGCAGACCAATCTGTCTGATCGACATGACTGGCAAATTGCTTGAGAGGAATTTCCTCAACAGGCTAACCCCGTACGCAGAAGGTACGGACGGCCTGTCACGCAACTAGTTTGGCTTTCGGAAGGGTAAGTCCACAGTGGACGCTCTCAACTCAGTGATAAAGACTGCCGAGATAGCGACCCAACGAAAAAGGCGAGGCATTCGATACTGTGCGTTAGTGACACTTGACGTGAAGAACGCATTCAACAGCGCAAGGTGTTACACCGGCTTAGCCTACCGGTGGGTCTGTACCGGATCTTGGAATGCTACTTCCAGAACCGCGTACTGCTATACGAGACCGATGCCAGTCAGAAAAGGGTTCCGATTACCGCCGGAGTCCCGCAGGGTTCGATCCTAGGCCCGGTGCTATGGAACCTCATGTATGACGGGGTTCTGAGACTAAAGTTCCCTCCTGGGGTCAAGATCATCATTATAGACGACAAGCTGACCTTCAGCAGCCACGTCGACTATACATGCAAGAGAGCGTCGACTGCTGTTGCGGCACTATCAAGGATGATGTTCAACAGCTCAAAGGTGTGCGCCAGTAGACGTAGCCTACTGGCAGGCGTTGCCGTATCTATCCTCAGGTACGGCGGCCCGTCATGGTTAAGCGCACTGAGGGACACCAGTTACCTACGGAAATTGGAGAGCACCTACCGCGTCATGTGCCTCAGAGTGATATCTGCCAACCGCACGGTATCACACGATGCATCCTGCATAATAGCGAGCATGATGCCAGTCGGGCTGGTCATCCGGGAAGATGAGGAGTGCATCGAGCTAGGTGGAAATAGAGGAGCCCGCGAGCGTACCAGGGTGACCTCGGTCAGATGGCAGCGTGAGTGGGACAACTCCTGGGAAGACTCCATGGGGAAGTTCACTTCCACCTGACACAATTCCTGTCAGGCGATGGCTGTTTCCGACAGTATCTCCACAGGTTCGGGAACGCGGAGGTCCCAGCCTGCCCGGACTGCCCAGGTGTAGACGAAACTGCCGAACGCATACTGTTCGTATGTCCTCGGTTCGACGTCGAAAGAAGAGCAATGCTTGACGTCTGTGGCTGGGACACAACCCCTGATACCCTTATTCAGCGGATGTGTCAATCGGTGGAGAAGTGGAACGCAGTCTCGACTGCAACCACCCAGATTGCCTATAGGCTTCAGATAATCTGGCGAAACGAGCAACAGACAACGGGCACGGCTAACTAGTGATTGGTTAGTTGGAGCGAAAAAGGCCGAGCGCAGAAAAGTAAGTGAATGGTCTGTTCATGCTGAGGCAGGTTTGGCGCAGCGACTGGCAACCGCGTAAGGGGTAAACCCAGCCACCCCGAAGCAAGGCAGAAGAGCGAGTGTATAGGCGTATATGTGGACTGCCTCATGCCAAGATGGGAGGGTCGTAGCGTAGTATGTTGGGACTTAGCTATCGATGCCTCGTGGCGTGGCAGAGGAGTGAAAGGGTGAGCATCCAAGTCAGCCTCACATGGTATGTTAGAGGCTAGCACAAAAGTAAGCCTAGCAAGGAATGAAAAAGGTGAGCACACAAGTCAGCCTCATGTGGAGTGTTAGAGAGTGAATCAAGGTGCGACAGAGAGAGCACTCAAGTAAGCCTCATACAGGACGTATGAACGCGTGCGCGAGAGTGAATGAGTACATCAAGTACAGCCATCCCCCCAGAAGTAATACCGAGAGGTAGTCCCTGGGGGGAACGATGGCGGAGCCCAATGGAGTTTAGTCGGCGTGTCACCATTCGAGCCCGACACACCCCCAGTACACCCCGTGTGGTAGCTTGGCATCTACTAATAGCACGTGTACTGGGCTAGTACGTAAATGTATTCTCCATTGTAAAAAAGACACCCCCTGCTCCAGTACTGGATCGATCGAGTCTTGAGAGCCGGAAGTCTGGTATGTAGATGTTTATTTCCGGCTTCAGCTGGGTCTGCTTACCGAACTCACCCCTGAGTTTAGCGATGCCTCTCGCCGGAATAAAGAGCGGGGGAATTCTTTCTTTTCGTGCGACGTTTGTAGATCTGTCTAGCGGCTTGTGACGAGGGCTATCACGACATCGAGCACGTTGTCTGGGTATGCGCCGGGTATTTGGACGCCAGGTCTCAGTTAAAGGATTCCCTTCGGGCCCGAAGTAGACCACCCAATGTCCAGTCCGAGATATGCTGGCAAATCGTGATTTCCCCTATATGTTTCTTATTTATACTTTCATAAAAACGATAAATATCACAATTTAGCCCCTCTCTTTTATTTCTCAATTTTAGAAGTTTACTCCTGCCTTGTGGAACCGATCAGCTCCAGACTGCCACTATGTAACCGCCGTCGCCCTTACCACTACGGAAACTGAAGCGAGAGCGACTCGAGGTCCGATGTCTTTTGAAGGATTCCCCGCGGGTCCGAAGAATACCATCTGATCTACTGGACTGAGGCGCAAATTTGTTTCGCTGATCTCCCGTTTGCCCGAAAGTTGCAAGTTTTTCTCTTCTCTCCCGGTCACCATCTACGCCTTCTCTCCCCTGTCCTTGATAAAAACTGCTTCTACACCGATTTTGGAAACAAGCCCCCCCCCTCTGAATATCTTGACCAAGCATAAGTCTCAGTAAAAAAATCAAATGTGTATTCCGTATTCCTAGTTTTAAGATAGTTGTAATTTTACCTCTTTGTTAAAACTATTGTCCCCCATCTTGTAAATAGAATTGTATCCCTAGTTTTAGAACATCTGTGAAATTTCTCATAAATATTTATTCCCCCTTTTGTGTACCAAACTATATTGTTAGTTTTAAGATAACTGTAAAATATTTCGTAAAAAACTATTACTATTGAATTCCTTGTTTTAAGATTTTTCATAAAAAGAATCTTTTGTCCCCTCTCTTGTATATAGAATCTTATTTCTAGTCTTAAGATAGCTGTAAAATTTTTCTATTTCATAAAAAAATATTTCAACATTGTAACCTCCTAGTTTAAGAAATCCAAAATGTAAAAACAAAAGAATTTGGCTAACGCATTTGTGCCTATCAAATAAACGAATTGAATAAAAAAAAACAACATTGCTTTTACTTCCAACGTTACAATGCATTTATTGTACATTTATCAAGGATTCTAAAAATGTGTAGCTTTTAATAGTTACTGGAGTACATGAATTGATTAAAAAAATATTTTTTGAACTTACAAAAAGTTAAGGTTTACGAACATATTCGATTGACTAAATTTTGATTGTAACACCCTTTAATTAAATAGCTTCTTTGAAAATCGACAAAAGCCTCATAACATAGCACTTCTCCATAAAATTCATAAAATTCATAAGTTTCGGCCCAAATACAGCAACTTATTCCGAGTCAGGATCTGTTTACGACTCAGAATCGATTTTTATACTCTTCTAATTTTTTAAATCCGATTATCAATCACGATCCATTATCGATTTTTAAGAGCGGTCTTTGTTTTGGGTGCATGTGCAGTATCAAATATCCTAATTTTAGCTATCTTTGAATTATACAAGTGTTTTAAAATATCTTCTCGTTGTATTTCGGATCTATCGTCCACAATATAAATAGGAACTACAGTGAAGACCCGTTGTTATCAGTTCCAAATTGTATCAGCATTTTGACCCGATCTTTTCAGCCAGCCGGGATTATGAAGCTATATCAAGGAATCAAATAATAATATTTTCACGGCTTTGGTTTGTTAAAAAACTACAAGGGGCAGCCCTATGGGGTTGCACGAACTGTAGACGTAGGACTATACTACTTAATGTAAAATATTTATTTTCTTAGTACTTAGTGTGTGGGAAAAAAACACCCGGACCGGTGAAGAAAAATCAAATTTTAAACAATATATTCACATCTCATGTATAGAACAAGCTTTCTAGTTGCTCTCAAACAGATCCTAAAAGTTCGAACACCCATGGATAACCCCAAGTTTGTAGATGTGTTTCGATGCCACAGGATTGTAAAATGGTTAATATTACGTCATGAAAATTGAATTCTTCCGTGACAATTTTTTTGCCTGCAAAATGCCCTGTGTGCTCATGATTTGTGAGGATATTAGCATTGATCGGAAAATGCTTTCCAACGCTGCGCATTGCATACATACAGGACATTTTGCAGGTCACCAGAAGCTGTTCATTTTACCACCGCCACATGTTCATTTTACTCACTCGCTAACATTTCTCATTTTTTGCACATGTTTAGAAATCAAGAATCATGTTTGAAAAAATGTGTTTATGACGAAGTATTTTTACCAGATATGTAAAAAACATGTCTAACAAGAAACATATAAGGTGATTGTAATATCTCATTCACTTATTAGTTAGAAAATAATGACATTGCTTAACGTGTTCATTTTACCGCCAGTTCCCCTACCTACCAACACATTCGCCACAAACATTGATCCCAAGCGCACAATGCAAAATGAGTCAATGCTGATGATGATGGGTAGAGCGAAAGAGACAACTAGTACCATCACGACACTATTAGCGCATTTTACCAAAATTCCTCTCGGCCTTTCCCGATTGAAAGGAACGGCCGCGCTTAGCCCATCTGTCATAATATTGTGATTTTGCATAGCGAAGGGCTGAATGATACCACATTTTGTTCCAAAAAACAGCCCTGCGTTATGCAACACTTTGTGCAAGTTGATTATACCAGTTGCAAGTGGGGCCAAATTCACCAAGTTCCGTAAAATTCCTTTTAAATTACAGAATTGATAAAATTGCTTAGATGAGCTAAACTAATTAATCAAATCCTGTTTTAAAAACTGTCCTTGCGTTTAAACCAAAATGGGAAGCTTATTACTACCACTACATTACTTAATTTCAAGCGCAAATAGCAAATACATGTGCTAGTTATACCAAAAATTTACTGACAACATTACAGCGGCATTTAGGAAGCAGTTGGAGCGGTCGCCTGTTGGACGACACAGGGTAGCGTCCCTCCACAGCCAGTGTAACGAACTTCTAGCTCAGCTATACTGGCTGTATAAAACACAGCGCAGTGATCAGCTTCACCAGCCGTTCAACAGGGAACTGAGCGTGTCTGGCCAAGTCCGTTCTTTAAATAGTCGATGATGACGTCATTCATAGAAGCGTTGCGCGCTAGGTACACCAATCCGTCGTACAGGGCTTGGGAAGCGCTATCTTCTGTGTGTAAATGCGCGATATTTTGACAAGGTTGTATATTATTTAATTTTTTAATGCTATGATATCAAAAATCTTTGGGTTTATCTATTGGAATCTATTCTTAGAAGTATTTCGGGGCGATTTCCGCAAAAAAATTGAAAATTTATCGTGAGATGGCTGAATTATATGCGTTTAAAATTGGACCACTTTTCGTTACATACCATTTTTGTAGAATTTGCAGAGTGCACCCCCATATCGAAAACAAAGACGTAGTCCTACGTCAAAATGAAACAATGTTTTGTCATTGTACCCATTTCGTCAACCTGACATAAACCAAGGAGGCTGATGAAAACGGATCTTCGCTGAAATTCTATGAAAATTTTATTTATACTTATAAATCAAACAACGTGCTATATGTAATGCAAAAATTAAATCTTTGTGAAAAATTTCAAGACATTTAGTATAATAAATAAATCGTGAAAACATTTTTAGCGACATATAATCTGCTACATAGCTATAAGTTCTTCTTTACTCGGTTAGCTTCTGGCTGAAAAAGCAGGGTGTGGGGTCACGTGCTACTCGTGCCCATCTATGGATCCACCTATGACAGCCGGTCACTCTCGAGGTAAAGAAAACCAATCGTTATTTGTTCCTTCCTTACTGCCTTCAGTAAGTACAAATAACTTTTCGCCTTTCATCTAGCTTGTCTAAATGCAAATATCCAACATAAAAATGCAAAGCCTTGCTATTTCAAACATGTTCCTCAGCAGAATTATTTTACGATTTCACCAGCCATGCTCCAATGACCCATTGACTTCCTTCCATTGGCGGTATATGTTTTGTACAGATATAACAGCTAGCCCTATTATACCAGATCCGTAAGGTTTACCATTTTTAGTGTCATACAAGGCAAAAGTTACTGCTAATATTGCGGCAGAATCCGCAACACTCCAGGCAGTCGGGCATCACCTGATTTACGGCCGAAGTCGTATCGAATTTTACTGCGCACTCTAAATCAAACATTTTACTGCACTTTCTAGGCAGTTCCATTTCACACTTATTGGAAAAATGCGAGCACCAAAACTGTTTTTTTTTCTCCCATTTGGAGCACACTCCACAAAACCTCGGTCACCAGATTCGAATTATTGTGTACTGTGCGCGGCAGCGAGATAGAGACAAAAATCAGAACAAGTCAGCCTTTGCACCACCGGGAAAGGAGTTACTGTATGTTTGAACAATAAAAAGAAAACAAAGTGCAATAAAATCAATTTTTACTGGCACACAGGCAAAGCAATGGACAGAATGTACGTTCGTTTGGCACAGTTCAAAGTCAAACCTCGGGGAAATATTTGGTCCCGTTTCGATTTAACTTTCTTACACTTTCTGAATCGAGGGTTCTTCCGAGGGAATCGACAGTTATGAAGGCGCTATCATCACCACCGTTTAATTTGAATTATTCTACTAGAAAGATGAACCTAAATAATTGCAAAAATGTACTTAATTTTGTAAAGATACCACCATACTTCAACTAAATATCGTAAAAAAATCACGATCAAATACTGAGTTTTAGCGAGTGCAAAGGTATATAATTCCTTAAGGTTGGAATAGAGATTGACATATGTTATATGGACCAGGATGTAGGTTTCGCAGTTTTCCGAATTAAAAACACAACAATGTTTCAGAATCTCTCACATAAATTCAAACATTTTGAATCCGTTAAATGCATGACTTATTGCAATAAATCACAAGATGAAATCAATGATTTTAGTTTTTGCTTAAACTTGAATCCAGCAGCACAAAACTCCCCGAAACATATTCAGACTCTTTGGCCAATACAGCTACTTTTGTGTGTTACTTCCATTGAATGCTCCTGCAGCAGCATCTTTGATTGAACATTCCCAACGATGTGTATGCTACCATTTCACAACCTGCCACCCAAGAGCCACCGTATCGCGCCTTGCAGCCATTTACGGCAAATCTATGCGGTAACAGTTTAACCATCTGACAGCCGCTGAAGCAAACGCACATCCCGCTAATTAAGTACTCTTCCACAGGACGTAACACAGCTCACAGGCAGCGTACGCACTGACCCCCCGGGGGCACATTGTCGCATCATTATGTTCGCGACCGTTCACAGCTGATACATCTTTGAAACCCGAGGGGATGCCGGTCGAACGGTAATAACCAGTTCATGAAAGTACAATAAAAAGTTGCTCGTAAGCCGCTCAAAATAGGCTATACTTCATATCGATCTGTCAGTTGCAGCGCGGCTCGAATGGTAGGTCCATTCGATGTCAGCTTGCGATGTACTTACAAGTAGTAGAACATAAATCTTCCCTATAGAAACATTTCGCAGACGGAGCCACCAGCAGCGGTTGATTTCCCGTCTTGATGGTCATCGGGATAACTTTTTCCGCTAGTTCCAACGCTTCCTGGGAATCTTGTCAGTTTGGCATGAACCACGAACCATGGCCTGGTTAATTTTCTCGGGCTTAGTCAGTAATATGACAACTCGTTCGTCTGTCCATCCCGGCAATTGATTGATTGGCACTCATTAGGCGGTAAAGAGTAGCGGGAGCGAGTTCAAAGCAGAACTCACGTGGCTTCAATTAATATGCAACACACTACCACTACTATTATTGCTACTGTCGGATCATCGTTGGAGCCCTCGCAGAAGACTTGGTCTTTTGGTTGCTGTTCCTTTCCCGATATACGAATAGGCACTTAATGGAACGATGCTTACCGGTTCTGTTAAAAGTAATCAGGACACCTGTGGTGAAGATTGTTGCTTGGCTGCCAAGCGACTGCCCCAATCAGCTGGTTGAGCATCGAACTGTGAATAATTGAGATTCCGAACGGAGCTCTTGTAGAATGTAGTTATTGATGTCACACTGCTGCGGAATGTGACGATGAATTATGAGTCGACCGCTAGGAGTGGAATTCGCTTGTCCTTTGTGTTCAATGGCGCGTTGTTCAATGATCTCTATGGCATTTTCCTTTCTGATTTCGACAACCGATATCTTACATAACAAGGTTGATATCTTCGGTGATATGATTTGAATGTATTTCAAATTCCGATTTCGATATGACATTGGCCAGAAATAGTGGCATGGACCAGCACGTAATGCTCATTGAGAGAATGTCTGCCAATATGTTTCCGCTCGAGTTGTTTCTACAACTTTCCTAAACCGAATTCCGAACGTTGAAGTCTACCACAATAATGAATTTTGCACCACATCTGGTTAATTCTAGGTCGTTTTTAAATCTGCTTGCCGATTCATCTGATGTACAAAATTGTTTTCGGTTTTACATACGTCGGGGCCATGCAAAATGTGTTCATTCATCGACTCCGATAACCTTGAGCCGTTGGTGATTGAGTTTACAATTGCACCCATACCCATGTTCAAATTTGTCCAAATTGAATTTGTCACAGAAACCGTGGAGTTTGGTAAATCGGTTTTCATCATAAAGGCAACCTCATGCCAGTATAATATCATGCAGCCGTCTTTTGTTCTAGTGCTAGTTAAGTTAAATGCCGGACAATGACTAAGTTATACCTAATGCAAATGCATCGTATCTTAAACTGTTTGCCAACATTTTCTACTAATCGATTTTCCTAGTTCCATTCGATAAATTTGGCATCGAAAAATACGATCGCTGTAAGGAGGGAATACAGCAAACTCCCTACTGCAGTAGATCATCACACTCATAATTGTCACATGTGACGACACCATTAATCTCAACTTTCCGTGCGGAGCGAGATATTTACAGAGGGGTATATACTGCTTTACAGAGGGATATTCGGCTTTTCAGTCAATAAATAATATCGAACACTACTTTTTTATAATGTCCAGACGTAATTATAGGTAGCGTTTTTGTTCTTCGCTTCATACAAGCGATCTAACGTTGAAAATATTTGCTTCTAATGTTTTAGCGCTGAGAGTCTATTGCGCATTTGTTTCATTAATTTGCAGCTAATCGAAAAAAAAACAACGGAAATTTTTGGAGCACTGTTAACTTTTGGGCACAATGGAAAACTTTTCGATATTTCCGACGATAGATCGCTTGTATGAAGCGAAGAACAAAGACGCTACCTATAATTTCCACTGAAGAAGGCCGAAACATCTGGACATTATAAAAAAGTAGTGTTCAATATTATTTATTGACTGAAAAGCTGAATATACCTCTCTGTAGCAACGACAGTCGCAACATCACCTATTACGAGATATTTTAAAGCAATTTCGTTTTTCTGCTTAGAGCATGCCACCTTGACCCTGAGCATGGTCGAGCGGACCTTTGATAGACACAACAGAGAAACGTTCTGTCAGGTATTTACCAGAGATGGGCCAAACGGAATCTGGGGAGTCGATTGCGATTCAAACTACATTCGGATATCCGATCATCATTGATTGATGTCAGCGCGCTCGCGCTGACGAAGTACAAAATATTGAACGTCTTTATAAAATGAATGAGGCACCGACCCAGATCGTACAGCTGACTTAAAAATATTGCAGACCACACTACACTTTGCGGACTACACAATTGAAGCAAATTAGCGAACGAAATGGCAATCGATTGAGATGCATTCTCTTCTGCATCTTTCGCGCAAGGTTGTCCATGGTGCGCTGTCTGATTAAAATATATGCAGCTAAGAGTTTGGCCTTTGTGGGTCCATAGTTTAATTTGAATAATAGTACTTCCGCAAGTTTTCAGTTTTATAGTCAACTGTGGGATATATGAGGGAGTAGGTCTTTAGACCCGCATATTCACTACAAGAACGATTGTATAAAATTTTCTCGAAAACAAAGCCTCAGAAAAAAAAATGCCGCAGCTTTTTCCCCAGAAATATATTTTCCAGAAAGCACGAAATCCTTGAAAACTAATTTCCATAGAGTCCTAAATTCTGAAAACTTTTCCCCAGGAACCAAAACCCAGAAATTTTGTTATCATTTTGTCGATTGAGTTATCTGAATACCCGATCAGAAAGACATAACAGAAAACTATCAAATTTATATCTCATGTTGATATTTATTACTCACAGTGTTATATTTGTGATATCCCAACCAGCAAGACAAGCAAACATATATCAAGATTATATCTTCTGGTGATATCATTGGATTATTATTATGAAATTAATTCACGCATATAACGATGATGTTATAGTAAGTCTTGTATTCTTTCCCAATTGTCTTTGAACGCTAACGGTACCCAAGTAGCACTTGCAACATGTTCTAGAAAAACAACAAAAGTTATTTGTTGCATTACAATGACAACTAAATTGCAAAAAACACTACTGTTGCATGTGTGAAACACAGCTGTTGCACGTTACATCTTAGTTATTTATTTGTATTTCTAATGTTTTCTGAAACAATCAACTTTGACACATATTATGGATGTTTTTTGCAACGTGTTTGTGACTCTACTGCACAGCCAAAACAATTTTGTTGAAAGCATCATCGCGAAAACTGGAGATGACATTATTATTCAACTTGTCAGCAAACTTGATTCTGAATACACTTAAAAAACTTTTACTCAACTTGAGTTTGCAGCATAGAAGAAATGAAAACAACCGCCATATTTATTGATAGAATGAATTATTTCTCTAAAAAAATTGCTGACGAAAAGTTAATATGTTTCGATCTTTGGATTAGAACCCAAAATATTCATCATTATTATGCTTCAAATTTTTGATTACTTCCGAAAAAAGCATATTTGAACACAGTGCTTTACGTACGATAAATAAATCACAAAATAAGAATAAAATTTATTGAGTTTATATCAACGTTGTTTGAAGGCCCTTTAAAAATATCAAAGTATTTTCAAAAATTACTCGATTCATTTTTATTGGTTATACATTTTCACCCATATTAATAATATTGTCATATTTGACTGTGGACGTAATATTTATGCTTTGTTTGCATAAGAATTTCATGAAACACATTAAGTTTCATTTCATTTCGACAAAGTTGCTTTCAAAGCAATCGCTAGCATTATTGCAACAATCTTTGTTGTTATTATGATTCTTGGTACATCATTCGGAACAAATAAACATGTTGCCTATAAGCTCCACCTCCTGCGCTTTTTTAATTGCATAACAGTTGAATAACGCTTGCTGCACGAATATTTTCACAATTTAATGTTTGACATTGATGTTGTAAAAACAGCTTATCAACATACCGTGTTGCTTGGGTAAACTTTGAATAATCGTTACATTACACAAATGACCGTCTATTTGCTAATACACTGAAGTTTCTTTTTATGCCTTTTTAAAGCGAGTTTTTTTATTTCCTATTATTTGCGTGTTCCACATGGATATTCAAAGTTCCATGGTTTTGAGTATAGAAAGGTATAGATGCAAGTGGTCGAAAATCTTGTCTGTAATGTGTTTGTTTGATAAAGAGATGACATCCCCTATTTTCTGAGACACTCGTCCGATACACAACTTCGAATATGGGTCGCATTAGTTCAATGTTGAAGCCTTTATTCATAAAAAGTTTCGAAATCGTAAAGTTACCAAAAAGCTTTTATAGATTATTATTTTACCTATTTCGAGTAAGATGCACGAAGTATCAAGCACTCCAGATGAAATAAAGAAACGCGTATTGAAATCACATTTTAAATTTTTTTTTTTGGTTTAGTCAAATGAATACATAATAAATTTGCATATTACGAAAACGAATTTCCAAAGCATAAAAACTGTCTGATATATACTGATTTCAATAATTATCGTTATGTATTTTGAGGATCTTCAGTCCGATTTCCCCAATTTATGCGAATTTTTCATAAACAATCAAAATTTGTTTTTTGAACTACCAAAGTATTGCATTAAAAAAAAAATCAAATTAATTTTTTTTTAAATGTTAGTTTTACTGATTGTTATACATTTTCATTACACGTAAGATCAGTTTGACATATTAGGTTGACCTGACAAATGCTTTGAATGCGCATATGTTCCGATGTTTTCGCTATGTTCGATGGTGCTTCGTCCCTCTCAAAAATCATCGAGCTTATAAGTTCTCGTGATAATCAAGATATTTTATTTTGTAGAAAGTTTAATAACATAATATGGCGACCTGTTCAAATTGTAGAAATCTTAATATTAATAATTAATATTTCAAGTGGAAAAATAATCATTTGTTTTAAATAACTGTAATTTAAAAAAATATTAATTACCTTCATCCTTAAAATTAAATCAAATTTAAAAAAAATGTGTTATAGAAAAACATTAAAAATTCCAGAATTCGTCACATCGAAGAATCCTCAACAATTTCTCGAATTTTCTGATTATCTGTTATAATATTCGCCAGTTGATAGATTAAACTGCTGTGAAAAATTTGTATTTTTGAGGTACATAATTCTAACAACCCTAAAACAACTTTACTTGAAAAATCAAAATGCAAACCTCAGAACTGATATTCGTATCTTTGAATCTATTCGGAATCGTAAATAACATTTGTCGTATTCTCCGAAAAAATAATGTACCTGAAATATCCGCTCAATGTTACCATATCGCATCGACATTATTTCTAAAAATCGCGTAAAACATGTTAACGTACAAGAGAAGCGCCGAAGTGCACTATTTATAATCTAAAAATAGCCCCACTTTTCTAATCTGAAAAGGTATTATAAAGCAATGCAGTCTATCGTAGTATAGGCAGCTGTAGTAGTGAGAAAAACTGTATGAAAACAAAGTGTATGACACAAAGAAAACAAACAGTCTTTAAGCTTTGGCAAAGTTCAATGTGTGCGTTCTGGAAACGTCTTCTGCATCTATAACCGTTTTGCCCTTGACGGATGTGTTGAATATTATGCTAACATTAATCATCAGTCGAGAACAACGTCGTTGGTTCGTGCAGTAAACTTCCCCATCAAACTCAGAATACCCAGGTTCAAAGCGCTATATCAACATATAACAATCAGCGTGTCATATGTTCACAATAACAATCAGCCAGCATGTATGAAAAATTTAACAAAACTATAAAAAGCTTTTGCTACATGAAGCTTTTTGCTTCCAAACGAAAAGCACCTTAATGTATGCTATATTTTTCTATTCTATTCTATTTTTAGACCTGCACACTAAATTCGTTGATAATATACAATAGGTAATGCAAGCTATATTGGCCGTGGGAGAACCTAGCAAAATTTGTTATAATGTTGATAGGAGCCTATCACAGAATGTCACATTTTTGATATATACTAGAAGAATTTCTGTTATGTTTTTTGTTATTTTACCAACTAACGAGACCAGAGTTATAACACAACTTGTTATCATAACAAAGTTCTCAATGTATTGTTCAGAACGAGTTGCTCTATGACTGAGTAGATCTTCTGGTTCAAGCGTTCTTTTGAGCGACGTGTGAAGTCATGTTATAGAATAAGTTTATTTATTTATTTGTTCGATCTTCGGTAGATACCGTACAGCCTTTAAAAAATAGAACATACTTTATAAATTATTTAAAAATTCCTAATAGCTAACTTATAACTAGATTTGGTGGCATTAAAATCGAACAGATGTGAAGTTTCGTTGTATTTGTAGCAACATCTATCCACAGGATTGTTCTGACCATAAACAGTACGATGTCTAGGAATCCACAAAAGAGGACGGTTCCTTAGAGCACGAGGAGGTACAAACACATTAATCCGTGCAAGAATATCTGGGCAGTCATTTTTATTACACAACATATCAAATATAAACATTCTTTGCGATAATGTGCGGCGGAACTCTAACGTCGGTAACTCAAGCAGCATGCATCTATCGTTGTAAGGTGGTAGATGGGTAGGGTCGTTCCACGGCAAATTTCTTAGAGCATATCGCACGAAACATTTTTGTACGCGTTCTAATCGGTTTATTTGGACGTTGTGATGTGGAGCCCACACTTACACTGCATACTCCAAAATACTTCGCACCAATCCGCAAAATGGAGATTTTAGTGCGTAGAAATCGTCAAAGCCAGCGGTATTTCGCTTCAGGAAATACAGGTGTTGCGAATTCCTTCGCTGTCGTTGCGGTAATGTGATCCGAGAAGTTAAGCTTTCTATCAAAAAGCACTCCCAAGACACGAATGGAGTCCACTCATTCGATGACGCAGCCTTGGAGCAAGTACTCATAATGAGATAAAGTGGATGATCGCCTGAAACTTATTATTTTACATTTGTCAACGTTTATCTGCATACCATTGTTCAATATTAAGTACATCATCTTGAAGTGCAGTAGAGTCAAGTCCAGAACCAATGGAACGAAAAATCTTCAAATCGTCGGCGAAGAATAGTTTTCCAGATTTGATACGAGCGCAAATGTCGTTTATAAATAAAATAAAAATTAGCGGCCCTAGGTGACTTCCTTGAGGGACTCCGGTTGGCATATCGAGGAAGCTAGAACGTGTTGAACCAATTTCAACGAAAGCACTCCGACTAGACAGATATGATTGCAACCATCCAGTTAATCAAGCAGGAAATCCTAGTTTTTGCAGTTTCAGAAGAGCAATGTTGTGAGGTACTTTATCGAATGCTTTCGAGAAGTCAAAATATATTGCATCGGTTTGTTGACGCTTCTCAACAGAGGGGACCAAGATGCTAGTGTACATCATCAAATTTGAAGTTGTAGAACGTTGCTTCACAAATCCCTGTTGAAATTCGTCGATGATGTGAGAACCAACAGCGTACATCTCATTGTAAACAAATTTTGCAAGGACAGTTCAAAAGTGAGATTCCTCTGTAATTTGCAACATTATGAATGTCTCCAGCCTTGTCAATCGGAAATATTGCCGCTTGTTTCCATGCACTCGGGAAGACGCTTTCAGTGATTGAGCGGCTAAAAATAATGCTGACCGGCAATGACAATGATCGTGCACATCCTTTTATGAACATCGGAGGCAAACAATCCGGGTCTGGTCCTTTCGATGGGTCGATACTAGATAGAGCTTTCAACACGTCTGCTTCAGTCATATTCAAGCTAGGGAGAGTGATATTGTATGATGGTAATGTGTCTATATACTCTTGTGACGGAGAGATAGCTGGGTTGATGAATACCCCACGAAAATGTTCTGCGAAAAGGTCTACGGATTCGGCTGTGGATTGCGCACTGGCATCTACAAGATAAACATTTACGGGAATGCCACCAGCGCGTTTTTTGCTGTTCACAAACTTCCAGAACGTCGAGGGGTTGTTCCGAAGGTTGCTTTGGACGTGACTTATATACTCGCCGAATGCACTATTCCGGGCTGTTTCGTATTGAAGTTCGGTTCGGCGAAGAACAGATTTGTTTTCGTCGGTCTTGTGATGGAAGTAACGCTTGTGATGTTTTCGGAGAATGTTGCGTAGACGACGAAGCTCGGAATTCCACCACGGATACTTGTAGTCCGTCTTTCTGTTGACACGTTTCTTAGGAACTATGCGGCGTAGTATCTTGTATAAAGTTCCGTAGAACTCCGCGAAAGCATGATCCAGATCGTTTCTACTTAACAGATCGAACCAGTGAACAGCATCGAAGGCCGCAGACACTTCTTCAAAATTGCCGCGATTGAAGTCAAAATTGAGACCGTCGACGGAGTCGGCAAAAGCGTCTTCTGTTTCAACTTGCATGTTAAACTTTAGCACGAAGGGTTTATTGTGAGCGTCCACTTTGAGTATAGAGGTCGTAGGCTCGAGAAGTTCGACTAAATTGGCGTAGTTCACGAATGCCAGATCGCAGTCCGTCCATTTGCGTTAGTGAGCGAGTTGATTTAAATAGAAAGCATTTGAAGTAGTTTCATGAAACAATAAGAGTACCCTGTCACATCTTGACTCAAGTTTTGCGAAAATCCGAACTACTCTCACCCCAAGTTAACAAGATCATTAAAAGTATCCATATCAACTGTAAGCGATGTAATAAAAGTGTTTCGGGAACGTTTGTTAATAGTCAAAATTTCTGGATTGGGGAGAAGTCGAATGCTGGAAGCCGCAGCTATGACAACAAGGGTAGTTATCGGTTTCAAGCGGGACATCAACCACTCGCTCTGAGATGTCACACACATACACACAAACTGGAAATGCCGTGGACTTCTTTATGGAATATCTGGTTTGGCAAGCTTTCTGTACCTGTGGCTTGAAAATTGGCATTTTCATTGTAAATGGGACCGTCAACCAGGAACGTCTTCATTGATATGGAGGTCATATGAATACGATCAATGAAGGGTATTAAATAGGAAAATTTGAATCTAGTCATAATCTCGAAATTCTCTAAATAACCCATTGCTTAACTTCAAAAGTGTATCTAAACAAATATTTCAAATATGAAACTCAATAGAACAACTCAGGTTGGAAAGAAGTGAAACTCTTTTATAAAATGTATTTATAAAAATAATCAGTGCCAACTATGAAACATAACACTATAAAAATGTATCATCCTTTGAACAAAACTATCCTGTTTGACATACATTATATGGTAGTTGACCATTTGACATTACCATTTGTCGTGTAGTATAAATAAGTGAGAGTGAGGACACTTGATCCTTGGTGATATTTGATTCCCTGGCCATATTCTATAATCTTTACACAAAAAGTTAACACAACATAGAATGAAAATGAAATATTTGGTCGTTTATGATGTTTAAGAAACAAATCTGATGTATTATATTTGGTTTGGAAAAGTTGCATAATATTTTAGAAAATATTGTGTTTAAACGCATCTCGAAGATCTTTTTACATTTTTGGATGGCTGTACGAGATCGTCGAACTATTTATATATGAATATTCTCAAGTACGATTTCTTTCTAAGGGCTTTTATCTAGCAAAACACGTTTTTCGAGTAAAAAGTTTCACAACACATACAATAAAATTTAAATTTTGTTCGTCTTATACAACAGGTATCTTTGATCCCTTTAACACTGGTCCCTATCATTAGCTCTCTCAAACACTTTCGAATTGCATAGAAATCGAAAAACATCATTTTCATAAAGTACCTGGCACTATTAATTGATCTAATAAGTTGTTTCGTAAGCAAATTATTGGATAAGTTATTGAAGGTTGAACAAACCAGTTAAACAGCACTGATTTGCCGATAATTCTTGTCTTGACTTTGTACTGTGGTTAAAGTTTGTCGTGCATCCAAAAAAGTAGTTTTATTAATTCATTTGTAGAATAGGAGATTAGTTGAATTTTCGTGTCTATTAGTTATAGTGTGCTTTGTTTCTTTAGCCCTAGTAGGCGGGGGATCAAGTTACCACACGTTGTTACAAAAACCTTGTTTTGGCATGATTTTGAAAACTGTTCATATTACTGACAAGACATAGTATTCGGATTTACACATTATTCATAGTTCTCACAATACGAATTGACGACAAAATGGCGAATTTTCCAATTAAATTTTTTATTTCATTGAAAAGTTATGAGAAAAAAACAAAAGTAGGATCAAGTGTACCCACTCTTTCCTACCATTTTGCGTAAGGTATGAAAATACTTTCGAAAGTATTTAGTGCCTCATGTTTGAGAAAACAGAGTAAATGGGTAGACCGTATGTCCAGGCCCGTAGCTTGCGGTTGGCCTTAGGGGGCGCTAAAATCTTGATCTGCTTTATAAAATAAGTGAATAGTTCAGAATAAACAACGTACAAGACAAAGACTTCAAATTTAAACAAAAATAGTCAAAATTATTACTTTTTCCTTTTGTTTTCTCAGTTTCATAGAAACAAGGGGAACGAAAATGTGTAGAGTAAGCTTGATCAATTATCATCGAGAAGATAACCCCATGCCGTATCATGAAGTCTCTTCGATGCCGGGAGGAGTACCGCAACATCATAAAGTTTTCTAGGTCCAACCAATCCTGCGTTGAAATGTCACATGAGATTTTCGTTGTTCCTGAAAATGTTGTAAACTCTTTGTTTCTTCTCAAATATCTAAGATCAGCTGCTTCGGATTTGTGGCAGGACTCTCTCTTTCTGGCAAATTTGGCGACCTCAAGAGAAAAAAAAATATTGCAACAAAGACCCATTTGCTTGTAATTAGTGCAAGACTGCATGCATGACGCGCTACAAAAACAACCGATCATGCAGATGATCCTTGTCCAAGAAGACGCAAAGCAGTCTTGCCAAAGTCGACACTAGGTTTAAGGGACACACCATTTTGTCCCGTCCGGTGCGATTTTCATTCAAAATGTTGGCTCACTGGAGCAAGGGGTCCTTGAAACAGCCAATCCCGTCCTTTAGTAGATAACTACACCATCGATCTCAACTTTGTGAGCGGGCATGTAGACGCGTTAGTTCTGCTTAAAAGTCTTGTCGCCAGTAACGCCATTTGTTTGCTTTAGACAAAATATCACAATTCTGAGCTTATCGAACTTTTGAGATATCTGGCCCAGCTGAATATTTCTGCATCTTGCGGAATATTAGAATACTTAGTGAACTACCATTGGTCCGAAAGATGGTATGATATGGTCGAACCCAGTTCAATGTGTTTGATTCTAAATGGAAACTCGGAGTCTTTGATGACGAATTTTGTTCGACGTCGATTTTAGGATCATTTGGATTTTATCATTATTTATTTATTAACAGATTAAGGCCGAAGTGGCCTGTGCCGTATACAAAAGATTCCTCCATTCCACTCGGTCCATGGCCGCGCGTCGCCAGCCACGCAGTCTGCGAAGGGTCCGCAAATCGTCTTCCACCTGGTCGATCCATCGTGCTCGCTGCGCGCCACGTCTTCTTGTACCGGTCGGATTGGAATTGAGAACCGTTTTCACCGGGCTATTGTCCGACATTCTGGCTACGTGCCCGGCCCACCGTAGTCGTCCGATTTTCGCGGTATGACAGATGGGCGGCTCCCCCAACAGCTGATGCAACTCATGGTTCATTCGCCGTCTCCATGTGCCGTCTTCCATCTGCACTCCACCGTAGATGGTACGCAGCACTTTCCGTTCGAAGACACCAAGTGCGCGTTGGTCCTCCACGAGCATGGTCCAGGTCTCGTGCCCGTAGAGAACTACCGGTCTAATCAGCGTCTTGTAGATGGTCAACTTCGTACGACGGCGAACTCTGTTCGACCGAAGTGTCTTGCGGAGGCCAAAGTAAGCACGATTTCCTGCCACGATGCGTCTACGAATCTCTCTGCTGGTATCATTGTCGGCGGTCACCAGTGAGCCCAAGTACACGAACTCTTCAACCACCTCGATTTCGTCGCCACCGATGCAAACTCGAAGCGGGCGGTTCTCATTCTCTTCTCGTGAACCTCTTCCTATCATGTACTTTGTCTTCGACGTGTTGATGGCAAGTCCGACGCGCTTGGCTTCTCTTTTCAGTCTGATGTAGGCTTCCTCCATCTTCTCAAAGTTTCGTGCAATAATATCAACGTCATCGGCGAAGCCAAGTAGCTGAACGGACTTTGTGAAAATCGTACCACTCGTGTCGATCCCTGCTCTTCTTATTACACCTTCCAGCGCGATGTTGAATAACAGACACAAGAGACCATCACCTTGCCGTAACCCTCTGCGTGATTCGAAGGGTCTCGAGAGCGTCCCTGAGACACGTACTACGCACATCACCCGATCCATCGTCGCCTTCACTAATCGCGTCAGTTTGTCCGGGAATCCGTACTCGTGCATAATCTGCCATAGCTGATCTCGATCGATAGTGTCGTATGCGGCTTTGAAGTCGATGAACAAATGATGTGTGGGCACATTGTACTCGCGGCATTTCTTGGATTATATCAGGAGAGTTTATTTATGAAGGGCCCCAGAGCCAGACGCAAAGTGAAAACTGAAGAAAATGAAGGAAGAGACAAAAATTATGGGAGATATAATTTGAAAGACAAGTCTGAATTTTATAGTAAAGGAAGAATGTGGGCATCTATCTTCACAAGATATCGGGCTGGATGCAATATATTTTATTAGACACTGGTAGGGTTCGTCGCGGTTGCGGTAATTACCGCAACCGCGCGGTATTTACCGCACCCGCACCGCAAAATCTGCGGTGCGGTGAGACGCTTTTTCCCGCAGATGCGGTGCGGGAAAGAGCTTTTACCGCGCGGTTTTATCGCAACCGCACCGCAAAAAAATTGATAAAGTGATAATTTCGATTATTCTAAATTGATAAACAGACTACTATAACGAAAGAAAATCTAGCTGTGTTCGAAATATTTGGACGCTATTATTTTTACGACATATTTTGGACAAGTTATTTTATACTTCTAAGTGAAACTTCACAAACTAATCATTTCAAATACATAAAATGCAAGATCCAAATAGAGACAAAATTATTAGATCATTTAAAAACAATAAATTTTTACTCTTAAATCCAATTTAAAAGTGCATCACTTCTCTCGATTTCCGTTGGAAATCGTGGAATTATGAATCGTTTTCGATATCAATTTTTCAACTGTGAATTTTGACTAATTTAAAGGAATTAGAGATGAACTAATTATGCTGGGACTTAAACACAACCCAAAGAATATAATTATTTTCATCAAACCAAACGAATTTGGAGTAATTGGTGGTAAAGGATACAAATGTATGAAAGCGTCCAAAATAAGGAGGGGTCCAAATTAAGATGATTATTCTATCATTCGTCCATCAACATCGTATTTCTATCTTCTTTGATTGCTGTGTAATTTCAATGCGAATTTTTCTGCAGTCAATTTTATTGGACTCTTTCTCAAAAAGTATGCTACATAACTTTTTTTTCGCGTACTTCCATTCAAATTTACTATAATTTTCTACCAAATTAAGTCCTAATATTTTTCAATTAAGACTGTTTTGTAGCTCTTTTGAACCTTTTTGCCAAATACCACATAGTTTGACTCCCGTTCACTTCAATTGAAGTTTTTGCCATTGGCTCTTTGGGAAAATATTAGAGGAAAATACATTAAATGCTAATACTTTTGAACTAGCCTTTAGAAAGTTACACTTCATACACTTTTGAAGGGAGCAATCTTAGTTTTTGAATGAGAATACTGTTTCTTGAAGAATGCGGAAGTTAGAGCTTTGGGATACTTTGTCCGAAAAACCCCCTATTTTTAAAAATCATTTCTGCTGTATGCTACAAATCATACATTTTTTGTAGTTTTTCTAAGGTTCAATAAATCTCTACCGGTTGAGACTGGACTCCTGATTAAATGTAATGTATAGAACTTTTTTTTTTCGTCAAATATGGCGTCGTTCTTATTGATGAAATACAATATGTTTTTATTTCACTGTATTGGAATATATTCGCTACTATATAGGAGTACTGGTATTTCGACTTTAATTTTGTTTGGTGAAATTCCTTTAAGAATGAAAGGTGGTTTTACTACGTAAATGCGAAAATCATCCATTTCATTCCATTTGGGCAACTTCATTTCTTATTACATTTTTATTCCACATTTTTCAATTTGCTGAAGGGTTGCTAAAATAAAAGTTTTCCTGTTATTGCAGTAGAACGTTTTTGAATGTATAATGTTTGCCTTAAAATGTACGGAATCTTATTAATAGAAAATGCAAAAGTTGATTTTTTTCATAAACCTTACATTCGGAGGAGTCTCTTAAAGTTAAATTTCGTGTGAATAAGAATAACATTTTATTATATATGGTTACACAAATGTACAATTTTTCAACACTATTTTTAAAAATATAAAAATTTTACCGCATTTACCGCATTACCGCGCGGTGCGGTGCGGTAAATAAAGTGCGGTTGCGGTAAGCGGTGCGATTTTATTATTTTTTTGCGGTTGCGGTGCGGACCATCCATTTACCGCCCACATCCGCACCGCGACGAACCCTAGACACTGGAATGAAGAAAATGTGAAAAACTAAATCGGCAATGGATCATAAAAGCTTGTACCAAAAAATGGGTGGCTGCTGTCTGGAATATAACAGGAACGCCGTGCAACCCCTTTGACTGGTAATTCAAATCTACTGATATACACCATATCAACGATCCACTAATCAGTTCAAAGTTCCTAAAATTGTCTCCTTAATATACTTGATATGCGGTAGAGTGCCAATATTTATGGACATCCTGAATTTTCAAACCGGGCACACCTTAAAAGTATTGGCACCTCGAAAAAAAAACATCCCCATGCTAAATTTGAGCGCAAACAAAAACAATGTCAGCAAGAGTCGAGATCTGGTGTAATGTTGAAAAAAAGTATGGCAAAAGAAAAAAAATTAATAGATGTGGGAGTTGAGTTTGGAAATGCGCTTTCATGTTTTTGTATGTCAAATACTTTAGAAATTCATGAAATATCAAAATCTGGTGTCAATTCGAAAATAAAAAAAAAAGTTAAATTGTTTTGAAAATCTCAATTTAAAAAGTGAAGTACCCTTAAGGTAACTTTTGTAAAAACATTTGTTTTTCTAGAAGATACAAGATCTGTTGTTTCATGCATCTCGTAGCCTTTTCAAACCCCAGTATCAACTCATATCCAGAATCCAGAAGATCCATAAAAGCTGTCTTAATTTTTTTTCAGCATGCAGTAGATCTCGACGTTTCATTATATCCTAAGCCATTTTATCAAAAATTCGAATTCAATTTCTAAGTATTCTAAGGTGCTTTTGTGTTTTTTTCACGTGTGAAAATATTACACATTGGCCGCTTTGCGCAACCCCTTAATCGTGTCCGATTGAAATTTTGCAAGACTTTCGATGGTCACTTGTTTCCCATACGTGAGGCCCTAATATACAGTCTTCTGTATAGATGCTCGTCATCCACCGGCACTGCCATTTCACGATCGCTATCTGCTCGTCCGTGTACTCGGCAGACCGCGTCTTCTTCCGACAGGTGATGTCCTCCATCTTGAGGGTTCGGTAAATCAAGGTATGGGAGCAGTATTATTTTCGGCCGGCGTCACGCAAACTCGTTCCGTACTTGTTGTCGAACAGCTTTTTCAACGCTTCCTTCTTCTTCTTCGTCATTATCTTCGCCGGACGGCCGCTACCGGCCTTCCGCTCCATGCTGAGAGATGCGAAGATTTGGTAAACTGTACTTACGAGCACGTTTTCGTCTCGAAAGTGGTCTACCGTAAACTTTTTTCCACGATGACCATGCGTTTCGTAAAACCGTACAACACGCTCGCGGAGTGCTTGCTGTTTCGACGCCATCTTCGATTGAACTGACAGCACCCGAGCGACAAGAAACATGCCACCCATTTCTAGGGAGCCCAGAGACCAATTATATTGGAGAGAAAAAAAATTATGCTATTTACTTTTATTATAGAAAGGTATTGAAATCATTCTTATGTTTCCTTGTACACTCTTGTACAGGGAGCAATTAACCTAACGCCTCTTGCCACACCATTTGAAACAAAGAGAATAGATATAAAAAGCAGATATGATTAATTTGTTACTGCTACACGATCTGCAGGTGTATGTTTGTAATCGTGACGTAAGTTTATGGTAGCTCCCTTGAGACGTACCGAGAGAAGGACGCATTTATTTTCGCAGTCCATTGTTCTATCGTTGGCATGATTGCATTAAAAGCTCTCTGCCTATGTTTCTTTTGTATAGGGTTCGTCGCGGTTGCGGTAATTACCGCAACCGCGCGGTATTTACCGCACCCGCACCGCGAAATCTGCGGTGCGGTGAGACACTTTTTCCCGCAGATGCGGTGCGGAAAAGTGCTTTTACCGCGCGGTTTTACCGCAACCGCACCGCAAAAAAATAATTGATAAAGTGATAATTTTGATTATTCTAAATTGATAAACAGACTGCTATAATGAAAGAAAATCTAGCTGTGTCCGAAATATGTTGACGCTATTATTTTTACGACATATTTTGGACTAGTTATTTTATACTTCTAAGTAAAACATCACAAACTAACCATTTCAAATACAAAATATGCAAGATCCAAATAGAGACAAAATTATTAGATCATTTAAAAACAATAAATTTTTACTCTTAAATCCAATTTAAAAGTGCATCACTTCTCTCGATTTCTGTTGGAAATCGTGGAATTATGAATCGTTTTCGATATCAATTTTTTAACTGTGAATTTCGACTAATTTAAAGGAATTATAGATGAACTAATTATGCTGGGACTTAAGCACAACACAAAGAATATAATTATCTTCATCAAACCAAACGAATTTGGAATAATTGGCAGTAAAGGATACAAATGTATGAAAGGGTCCAAAATAAGGCGGGGTCCAAATTAGGATGATTATTGTATTATTCGTTCATCAACATTGTTTTTCTATCTTCTTTGAATGCTGTGTACATTCAATGTGAATTTTTCTGCAGTCAATTTTATTGGACTCTTTTTCAAAAAGTATGCTACATAACTTTTTTCGCGTACTTCCATTCAAATTTACTATAATTTTCTACCAAATTAAGTCCTAATATTTTTCAGTTAAGACTATTTTGTAGTTTTTTTGAAGCTTTTTTGCCAAATACCACATAGTTTGACTCCCGTTCACTTCAATTGAAGTTTTTGCCATTGGCTCTTTGGGAAAATATTAGAGGAAAATATATTAAATGTTAGAACTTTAGAACTAGCCTTTAGAAAATTACACTTCATACATTTTTGAAGGGAGCAATCTCAGTTTTTGAATGATAATACATCTGTTTCTTGAAGAATGCGGAAGTTAGATTTTTTTTAAAATCATTTCTGCTGTATGCTACAAATCATACATTTTTTGCAGCTTTTTTAATATTCATTAATTCTGTACCGGTTGAGACCGGACTCCTGATTAGATGTAATGTATAGAGCAATTTTATTGATGAAAGACAATATCTTTTCATTTCACTGTATTGGAATATATGCGCTACTATATAGAAGTATTGGTATTTCGACTTTAATTTTTTTTTGTGAAATTCCTTTAAGAATGAAAGGTGGTTTACTACGTAAATGCGAAAATCATCCATTTCATTTTCATATGTCAAAAGCATTGAAAATCTGAAAATTTAAAGAAAAAAATATGCAACTTCATTTCTTATTACATTTTTATTTCACATTTTTCAATTAACTGAAGGGTTGCTAAAATTAAAGTTTTCCTATTACTGCAGTAGAACGTTTTTGAATGCATAATGTTTGCCTTAAAATGTACGGAATTTTATTAATAGAAAATGCAACAGTTGATTTTTTTCATAAACATTACATTCTGAGGAGTCTCTTATACTACGTTCACACTACAGGTTTAAAACACGTTATAATAATTAGCAACAAGAAAAATGTCATCATGATAGCATTAAAACACGTTTTAACTCGTAGTATGAACGTAGTATTAAAGTTAAATTTCGTGTGAATAAGAATAACATGTTATTATATATGGTTACACAAATGTACAATTTTTCAACACTATTTTTAAAAATATAAAAATATTACCGCATTTACCGCATTACCGCGCGGTGCGGTGCGGTAAATAAAGTGCGGTTGCGGTAAGCGGTGCGGTTTTATTATTTTTTTGCGGTTGCGGTGCGGACAATCCATTTACCGCCCACATCCGCACCGCGACGAACCCTACTTTTGTATACCAACCTCCCACTTCGATTCTCCGATAGTTCACAGTTGTTCATTGAAACGGCCAAATAGTGAATCATATGTCTCACTCCTACAAAGAAAACTTACATAGCATTACATCGTCAGTTTTCTCCTATTTATGTTATCCTAAACTGTACAACATTATCTATTATGTTCGTGCGCATATGTAAGCTTGTTTGGCTAGATCGAAGAACAACAATTTATCGTGACCGCATGTGAAATCTGTAGTTATTAATTGAAATTAGAGATTCTATTCGTTGGCGTTCGATCGGTCGATCTTAAGCAAATGTGGATAGTTATTCGTTTTGTAAACGATTCTTCGACCGTGGAACCGGTCATTGGAACAAATAAAATTACACGAAATGTTTGACTACTGACCATCGTACCCACCTTTCTAGCAGTCTGCTATAGGTATAGCGCTAAACATGAATGGAAAATTTGTCAGCAAGCGTAAACAATAGCAAGTAACAGCACCGATGGGATTATACAATGTTCATACCTGCCGCTGTACTTCCACGAGCCCGTGTAGAACAAATCGTGTCGGTCGGTCTGGGAGATGCATACCCACGATGAAGTTTGATTGTAGGTAGATGTTTCGAATTAATTCAAACTGGACTCTGCTAAACATGTGCAGTTACAAATGAAGCAGATGGTAAGGACCATAAAACTTTTACTCGAAATTACAATAGTAGAAGTTGAAAATCTATTGAAACAATTTGTTCTATTCTGAGTTGGTGCTCAATATCAGAGCTCACGTTCGTCGATCGGCGTTATTTGTTTCTCAGGTGAATTGCGCGTGCAACGCCTATAAAACAATTAGCAAAACAGAATTTGAAAGCGTGGGCATCCCATGAGAAATCGTATGCCATTAGGATACTGCATTGAACTGGAACTCGTGTGTATGGCTACCACCGAAGGCGTCTCGATTCGAGAGGAACATGGTGTAAACTACTGTTAATTTTCTACGTACGCTAATGACAGCGGGTGCGTGGGTATCCTAACATCAATCGTTCCAACGTCGTTCTGCTAGAAAAGTTTCGATAAAAATTTACCATTGTCACGAAAAATGTATTCGATTAGCTAAAGTTTGCCAATAACTCACCCGATGCCAGCTTTGGCGCCCGTTCAACGAAATTATGCTAATTCAGTCGTGCGCTGGAGAAACAGTTCTCTTCGTTCGTTGGAGGGGCTCCTAATGTCTGTAATGAATTAAGAAATTCCAATTACGCACGAATACCGCGTGATGCCCGGACTGTAGATTGGAACAGTAGTATTATCTACGGAAATAGCTTTCCGTTACAGGAATGATGAGCATCATAAGTCACCGCTTCGAAATCCACCTGCTACAAGCAATCGCGGGCGGTGAAATACACGCTTGGACACGGATGCGAAGGCGATAACGTGGAGCTGGAAGTTGGATTCGTGACGCTACTTACAGGGTGAATTGTTGTCATTACCTTTATGATATAGGATACAAATTAAACGCTCCAGTATTGCTCACAAAATTAGTTCATATTTTTGATTCATCCAATGAGCTAATTAGGCAAATAAATTAATTCAATACTGACCGTTTTGGCTAGGGTTCGTCGCGGTTGCGGTAATTACCGCAACCGCGCGGTATTTACCGCACCCGCACCGCAAAATCTGCGGTGCGGTGAGACGCTTTTTCCCGCAGATGCGGTGCGGGAAAGAGCTTTTACCGCGCGGTTTTATCGCAACCGCACCGCAAAAAAATTGATAAAGTGATAATTTCGATTATTCTAAATTGATAAACAGACTACTATAACGAAAGAAAATCTAGCTGTGTTCGAAATATTTGGACGCTATTATTTTTACGACATATTTTGGACAAGTTATTTTATACTTCTAAGTGAAACTTCACAAACTAACCATTTCAAATACATAAAATGCAAGATCCAAATAGAGACAAAATTATTAGATCATTTAAAAACAATAAATTTTTACTCTTAAATCCAATTTAAAAGTGCATCACTTCTCTCGATTTCCGTTGGAAATCGTGGAATTATGAATCGTTTTCGATATCAATTTTTCAACTGTGAATTTTGACTAATTTAAAGGAATTAGAGATGAACTAATTATGCTGGGACTTAAACACAACCCAAAGAATATAATTATTTTCATCAAACCAAACGAATTTGGAGTAATTGGTGGTAAAGGATACAAATGTATGAAAGCGTCCAAAATAAGGAGGGGTCCAAATTAAGATGATTATTCTATCATTCGTCCATCAACATCGTATTTCTATCTTCTTTGATTGCTGTGTAATTTCAATGCGAATTTTTCTGCAGTCAATTTTATTGGACTCTTTCTCAAAAAGTATGCTACATAACTTTTTTTTCGCGTACTTCCATTCAAATTTACTATAATTTTCTACCAAATTAAGTCCTAATATTTTTCAATTAAGACTGTTTTGTAGCTCTTTTGAACCTTTTTGCCAAATACCACATAGTTTGACTCCCGTTCACTTCAATTGAAGTTTTTGCCATTGGCTCTTTGGGAAAATATTAGAGGAAAATACATTAAATGCTAATACTTTTGAACTAGCCTTTAGAAAGTTACACTTCATACACTTTTGAAGGGAGCAATCTTAGTTTTTGAATGAGAATACTGTTTCTTGAAGAATGCGGAAGTTAGAGCTTTGGGATACTTTGTCCGAAAAACCCCCTATTTTTAAAAATCATTTCTGCTGTATGCTACAAATCATACATTTTTTGTAGTTTTTCTAAGGTTCAATAAATCTCTACCGGTTGAGACTGGACTCCTGATTAAATGTAATGTATAGAACTTTTTTTTTTCGTCAAATATGGCGTCGTTCTTATTGATGAAATACAATATGTTTTTATTTCACTGTATTGGAATATATTCGCTACTATATAGGAGTACTGGTATTTCGACTTTAATTTTGTTTGGTGAAATTCCTTTAAGAATGAAAGGTGGTTTTACTACGTAAATGCGAAAATCATCCATTTCATTCCATTTGGGCAACTTCATTTCTTATTACATTTTTATTCCACATTTTTCAATTTGCTGAAGGGTTGCTAAAATAAAAGTTTTCCTGTTATTGCAGTAGAACGTTTTTGAATGTATAATGTTTGCCTTAAAATGTACGGAATCTTATTAATAGAAAATGCAAAAGTTGATTTTTTTCATAAACCTTACATTCGGAGGAGTCTCTTAAAGTTAAATTTCGTGTGAATAAGAATAACATTTTATTATATATGGTTACACAAATGTACAATTTTTCAACACTATTTTTAAAAATATAAAAATTTCACCGCATTTACCGCATTACCGCGCGGTGCGGTGCGGTAAATAAAGTGCGGTTGCGGTAAGCGGTGCGATTTTATTATTTTTTTGCGGTTGCGGTGCGGACCATCCATTTACCGCCCACATCCGCACCGCGACGAACCCTAGTTTTGGCAATGACAATTGATGAAAATATATTGTTTTTGTACCTAAATTTTATCCGACAAACTCTACACAATCAATCATTAAACGCATTAAACATATATATCAGAACCCCTCTCATGCCCATGTTGTGTACAAACAACAACGTTTTTAAACAACTGTATCTTTTGGTTTAGGCAAGATTTGCTCACAAAAATTAGGCTAATAATTGGGACTATAACCTTTCATTCGAATATTAATAGTTGTAAAGATTGTCCATATAACTGAAATTATTGAAATAAACCTTATTAGATTCCGCTGGACCAGTGCTGCCAGAGACAGTAAAAAGTTAACGGTGAAAAATGATATTTTGATATATCTTCGTTGTCTTACGATATCATGGAAAACTGATAAAACCTATCAATTTCGACTGTATTCAGCTATCTTTTCCATGCAATTGGGCTAGGGTAAAAATTCTTGAAGAATTATATTGAGCACCGGAATTTAAAGCTTGAGTAGCTTCGAGCTCTGCCAGAAAAACGCGTATCTTGATCCAAAAAGGGTTTTCCGTATTTCTTGATCTCAACAGACTCAATTAAAAATAGTTTTGGAACCCTATAAGCGGTAGAGACAATTTGGGCATGAAAGCGTTAAAGCAATGAATGCTAGTTTGTTTGATCTGTCAATCTACAACTCTTGGTGAATTTTCAATAAATTTGTTTAAAAACAGTCTTTTTAGGTCAAAATTGAAGAAAAATGATAAATTCCAGTTCCAAATCAATTTTTGATCGAAAATGTAGTACCTGTAAAATATATGTATACCCAAAACATTTCCCCAGTGCAAATAATGCATTACACTAGTTCGTGCATATTCCGAAATATAATCATGCCTTGTTTGCATTACATATCAAATATAATTACTGTATTAAACCACCACTATATATTTCACACAATTATGTTTAAACTGAGAAAGCTTCCAAAAGCCATGTTTGAAAACGAAAAAAGCAGTTCTTTGCTACCCTAATCTTAATGGAAATTAATCAATGTGTTTTGCATTAGTATAATATTACTAATTGATTTTCATGAAGATTTCGTCGAAAAACTAAAACCAATTTTATTCGTTATCTAAGATGACCTCTTTTGAGGCTTATACATCATTGGTTCTTGGAGGAACTTCTATCCCAGTGACGCTATTTTATCTGCAAACAACTTAAGGCCAAGTTCCCACAAAATTCTACAAATTTTTTGTTCCAGTTTTTCACAGTTAAAAGTACATATATTAAACAAAATAAAATTTAGATTTTTTTTATTATGGCGGTTCCTAAAACAGCTGCTCAAACTTGTCCGGTTTGTTGATGAGTGTCATCATTATTTACAAAACAATTTCATATTCTGTATCCAATTTGCTCTGGTCGGTACTACAATGAAACATTTCCACTAAAACAAAATGGCAGACTTTTTAATTTAAAACACTTTCAGTCGAAATAAGATAAGGTGTTTTTCTGGAAAACTTATGAGGAATTCCACGAAGATCCGTCCGAAAATCTCCAAAATCGTGATTAATTATCTTATATTCCGATGAAACTTTATAGGTTTCACAGGCATGGAAGACAAAACATTTTCCACAGTAAATAAGATTTTTCTGAAATTTAATAGTTCTTCGAGATATTTTAAATTTTGTTTTAACAACACAATTATTTTGTTTTATTACGACCTTTTCATAAATTACTCGCGTTTCTCCATCAACAATAGATTTTTCAAATGGCTCATAGCATTTACTGTAACTTTCTCTTTTGAATCAAGGCGATATAGTGGACCATTTGGAAGTTACATGAAAAAAAAACAAAATATTATTCAACTATATAGTTTAATCATCAGACCCTACGATTCAATTTATATAGCTTTTAAATGGTTTAAAATATATCCTTAATGTCAAAGCGAAAGTCACAGGAAATGTTATGGGTCTATTGAAAAACCTATTGTTGTTGATGGAGAGACGGGAATAACTCATGAAAAGGTCATAATAAAACAAAATAATTGTGTTGTTGAAACAAAATTTAAAATATCTCGGGTAGTATTACAGTAGTATTACATTTCAGAAAATTAATTTTTACCTGCGAATAGTATGATTTACAAAAATAGGCCAAAAGTTGTTGTTAGGAAACCTTTTTTTTGAAAGCTTCTCCATGATCCAAATAAACTGAAAAAAGTTTCTTTTACGTCGTTAAAACGATAAATATTGGATTGTTGACATTTTATGATGGAGTAACACGAAACACTTTTAAAAACGGTATAATTTTACAAATTAATTGTTTTTGTTGGAGCAAAATTCCAAATATCTCGAAAGCTATCGCATTTTGGAAGATGTTTGTTAAATGCATTTTGATTTAGAATGATACTTAGAAATATATTGAGTAATTAAATTACAGTTTTGTATGTATGTAGTATGAAATTAAAAAAACCTATTTTAATCCACCTAGCGGTGCAATTGTGCCTTTCTCAATCATGAATCACGAGAATGTGTGCGTTGTTTATATTCATTAAAAACTTTTAAATGCATATATTACATTTTATTATTATGCATCACATGACAACTATATACACGAAAATAAATCATTATTCGAGTTCTAAAATTTTGAAAAAGAAAAAACAGCCACGGTAATATTGAACTGAAAAAAGGTGCGAAATCGGCAAAGTCTCAAAAAGTCGATTTTTATAAAAAAAAAAAAAATTTCGAGATAACATAAAATCTCGACGTTTCATGCATTTTAAAGATGTTTGGCATCAAAAATACGAATTCGATTTCTGAAATTTCATGGGGTCCCCCCTTTGGAAAAAAAATTTGAGTTCCGGCTTATATGGGAATTTCATATGTGACCGGACGATTTAGTCTATATTTCCGGACCCATATAAGCGATCCGTACGAAATTTTATAGACTATAGCTATCATTTGGGACTAAGTTTGTGAAAATCGGCCCAACCATTTCAGGGAAACTGATGTGAGTTCGTAAATTTTGAAAGATGGCCGCTTTTCCCGGGCACTTCCGGAACCGTCTATGGTGGTCAATGTAGTCAACGAAAGTTTGTTTGGCCGTCGGTGACCTAGAACTGCAAAGTTAAGTTATTTGAGAGACATTTTAGCGAAATTTTTACCTTTTTTGCTTCCATCGGAGTATCGGTTTGAATCACAATTTGCTATGTGATCGCACGCCACAACCAGTAACTCCGGAACCGGAAGTCGGTTGGGGATAAAATTTAATAGCCATTTACGGGGACGCAACATCTTTCATTTGAGACTAAGTTTGGTTGATTCGGTCTAGACATCTCCGAGAAACCGATGTGACTGTTAGTCTGAATTTGGATACTTCCGCCGGGGCTTCCGGAACCGATGATGGTGGCCAATGTGACCAAAGAGACTTTGAATGGCTGTTAATGACCTAGTACTACAAATCGAAGCAGTTGTGGTCACATTTTGGAAAAATTTTCACCATTATACATTCATTGCAGAATTTCTTAAAATCGACATTTTCTGCGTGATCGTACTCATCACCCTGTAATTCCGGAACCGGAAGTCGGATCCATTAGAAATTCAATAGCAGCCTATGGGAACGTTGCACCTTTCATTTGGGACTAAGTTTGTAAAAATCGGTTCATCCATCTCTGAGAAAAGTGAGTGAGATTGTGTTCGCGTACACACACACAGACGCACATACACACACATACACACACACACATACATACACACACACACAGACATTTGCCGAACTCGACGAACTGAATCGAATGGTATATGTCACTCGGCCCTCCGGGCCTCCGTTAAAAAGTCGGTTTTCAGAGCAATTGCAATACCTTTCTATTGAGAAAGGCAAAACATGTATAAAGTTATTGTTAGAAAACCTTTTTTGCTGATAAGTTCTCCATCATGTAATCACATTTAACATGTTTCTTTTCTCTTTGAGTTTTGTTGACAAAACATAAAAAATTAGAAAAAATGTTTTTTTTTGCCATTTGAATTTTTAACATAACTTTGTTTTAGTGAAAAATGACAGCATTTTTTTCAGCGTATATTTTTTGTGCAGAAGTATTCATTCCCTGTAATTCGTTCTCAGATAGATTTTAATGTATAAAATAGAGTAAAAGAACAAAAAAAGATTGGAATTAATACACGTAAAAACGTCTACGCCCTTTTAAAAAATTGCGCTTGAGTCAAAATAATCTTATCGACTGTGGAAGATGTTTAGTCTTCCATACCGGTTATACCTGTAAAGTTTCATCGGAATCTAAGATCGTCGGTTGCGATTTTAGAGATTTTCGGACGGATCTTCGTAGAATTCCTTAAATGTTAGTTTGAGCATTCATTAGCAATTTAATAAAGGGTTTGGCAAAAAATAGTTCAATAATGGTGGCGGTTTTCAGGCATTGAGAGTCCTCATTTGTTTTTCGCATTAGAATTAGTAATAATGGTTCAAATCGAAATCCTTTGTTCAATCACTAGCTATTGTAAGTCGAAATATGTTGCTCACTGTAAGGTCACTTTCAGAAGAATATCGAAATAATCGTATTGAGGTAGCGTGTTATCAAGAGCTGCCATTTTAGTTATAGTTCTCAGATCGCCATGAAAATTTGAATAAACGCTTTTAATGATATGTGCTTCAAATATGCGCAATGTTTTTCTCATTTTTTTGGTCCAGCACATATATAGTCTCTAAAAGGACATTCGGTTTTTTCATACATAATGCATTGAATGAAGAACTTAAATATTTTATTCGCTAAGCATTAGTAGGTATTATTTATAGGGCTTTTTTTGTTTTACCTTTGATTAGATTTCGATTAGACTTTCGAAATTTCTCGAAAAGATGGTGTCCCATGCTAATTTGATCGACATAATAAACGAAGATGTTGATTTGAGCTTTTCTCTGAGGCCTACCACTATCCCATGTAGCATGTCGTCGCTGTTGTGCTATCTTATGACAAACGCCATTTTGGGGTAAACTGAGTTAGATATGCCACATTACTTGTTTGAAAAATCTCTACAAAGTGGCGTTTTCAGAATTTTGAAATTCTACTTGGTTACTTAGATATAGCTAGAAACATGATAAGAAATTGTGATTTTTTTGCTTCAAATCACTATATCTAGGGATTGGCTCAAGTTATATTGAAGTTTTAGACGGTTTTATGTGTGAAAATGTCTGAGGAACACAATGGCATAAACATTTTCGAAAGAAAATTATACGAGTTGTGAGAAAAACACAGTTTTAGTTTTGAACTGGAAATAAAATATATTTGGCAACACTGTAATCAATAATAACCATTTTTTCTAGATTCCCTGACTCATTTCCTTTAAAATGCATTTCACCGAATGTTTATAGACCATATGAACCCAAAGATATGAATAAAAGTTAAAAAGTGATGATTTTTTTCTATGGAAAATTTTCCATGCACGATTATGACACGTCATACAAATTTTGTCATCAATACACGCCTATGACACGTGTGAGTGCGACTTTTGTTTACATTCATAGTAAAAACTCGCAACATAGTCAACCGATCTTCGTAATATTTGAGAGATTAATGCAGAACAGATAGAAGCATCAATTGTCTTCTTTGGATTGTTTATACCATTTATAAGTTTCAAGATATTCAATCTCAAACTTTAAAAATCGTTTTTCTCGAAATGTGCTAAATGGCGCTTGTCATAAGATAGCACAACAGCGACGATGTGTTATCAAAAACATCGCGAAACATCATGTTGTAAATGTTCTCAATCGATATAATATCCGAAGAGAGTGATAAGTGTTATAAGAAATGTCTCATCACACTGTTAGGTGGATTAAACTCGTTTTTGCCTTAGGGTATGATTTGATTTTCTATGAATCATCTTTGATTTTTGATAAGACAATATTAAACCTATATCTTCTTATATTTATGAGAATCATAAAATTGTCACATTAATGTCGAGGTGCACATGACGATCCGACTAAAGAAGGAATACGGAGGAACTTAGACAGCGACGATTCGTTTACCGGCAACCGCTGCCGACAAGGCGCTGGACGTAGGCTAAGTTACGGTTCGAGATGCCCATTTAGAACCGCCTCACGAGTGAATAAACAATCGGAGAAATATTTCAAGTGTGCGGGCTTTGGACATTTGGCAGGGACTTGCAAAAGCCCGAATAGATCTGGGATGTGCTGGAAATGAGGGGACACGGGCCATCTTGCGAGAGACTGTACGCAGAGGCCGAAGTGCTTGCTTTGCACTCCATCGAACTGACACGACCATCAGGTTGGTGGCTTTAAATGCCCTATCTACAAGAAGGCGACTGCAGACCCACGGTAATGGAGATAACCCAGATAAATCTGAATCACTATGACAACGCACAGCAACTGTTGTGGTAGTCTACGACAGAAACTGTCCCCTTTGATAACGGTCATTGGGTAGTGGATAGATCGGGAACGGCTGTGATAAGTGGCGGATCCAGGGGGAGGATCCTGGGGGTCCGGACCCCCTCCGAAATTGTTTTATTTGTTGAGAAATTTTAAATGAGCTTCAATTTTATACTAGTTTTAAACTAAAAATCATTCATTTGACCAGCAAAACTGATGTTCATTAAATAAGATTATTACGTATCACAAATTGTAAAATTTTCATTTTAAAATAAAAAATTCAGACCCCTCCCGAATTTTTTTCTGGATCCGCCCCTGGTTGTGATGCAAGTTATGGGCAGGGTCGTAGAGAAGGATTGTGACGACTTGCGACTGGAACCACGCAATAGACGGAGTTCAGCTTACTGGTGGAACAATAGCACGGTAAGCACTGCTTGTCTCAGAGCCGAAAGGTGGGCTAAGAGAGAAATATCTGAGCTAGATAGAGAAGAGCGCAAGGCAGTTTCGGAAAGCTAGGGCCGCTTTAAAACGGAACATCAGACTTAGCAAGTTGTGCTGGCGAAACTGAAGGGCTCGACGAAGCCAGCCGAAATGCGCCCGGGTAAGCTGAAGATAATCGTTGAGGGTGTCTTCTCGAAGTACGATACAACTATCTGGCCAACGAAACCGTACGGCGAAGAAGAAGGAGCAAACACGGACGATCGGCAAGCGACTAACGATAAGCTCGCAAAAGCATCGAAGCGCCTGAAATCAAAGAAAGCTCCCGGTCCGGATGGTGCTTAAAGCTGTGATCCTGGCATATCCGGACATGTTCAGAATGGTGCCGCAAAAGTGTTTAAATTAAGGCAGCATCGCTGAAATTTGGAATGTACAGAAGACGGTGTTGCCATCGGGCGATCCGGCTTCGTAGAGGCCCATGTCTACTTGATACTGCTGGAAAATCATCCTTAAAAAGCTGACGAAATGCACGGACTGTCCAAAATGCAGTTCGGATTTTGCAAAGGAGAATCCACAGTGGATGCAATTCGGACAGTGTTCGAGAATGCTGAGAAGGCATCTAAACAGAAGCGAACAAGAGATCGACACTGCGCGATGTGAGAGATGTGAAGAATGCATTTAACAGCGCCGGTTGTGAAGCCTTTGCTGCAGCGCACAGTATGAGGGTTTCCGACTATCTATGCCAGATCCTGAAGAGCTGCTTCCAGAGCGGAGTGCTGCTGTAGGAGACGAGCGAAAGGCAGAAGTCAATGTGAGTCACAACGGGCGTTCCTCGGGGCTCCATTCTCGATCCAACTCTTTGGAACGGGATGTTCGATGGGGTCTTAACACTGTGGCTGCTCAGGAAAGTAAATATCGTGGGTTTCGCGGACGACCTTTCACTGAGGGTGATGGGTGAGACACTTGAGTAAGTGGAGGTGTTGGTGACGGAGACAATAGACGGGATCGAGAGCTATACGAACGGGATCAAGTTGCAAATAACATACCACAAGACAGAAGTATTGGTCAACAACTGCAAAGCGGTTCAGCGGATGTAGATCGTCGTCGGAGAGCACGTGATTGTATCGAAGCGTGCACTGAACCAATTGGGAATAATAATCGACGCCCGGTTGAGCTTCAACAACCACGTCAACTGTCGGCGAAGGCAATGAACGCAATAGTGAGAATCATGCCAAACGTCGGCGGTCCGAGAAGTAGCACGAGGCGTCTGCTATCTACTGTTTCGTCATCGGTACTCCGACATGGGGTTCCTGCCTGAGGTGTTGCGCTGAAAACCAAGCGGAGCTGTGAAAAGCTGAACAGGACGTTCTGGCTGATGGCCGTACGAGTCGCGAGTGCTTACAGCACAATATCAGGAGGCAGTATGCGTTATCGCCGGGATGATCCCCATCTACATCACTCTGGCTGAGAACGTGGAATGCTACCAGCGGAGGAATGCACGTACTGCAAGGAGACTGGTCCGAGCGGACTCGTTGGCAAAATGGCAGCAGGAATGGGACAACGCGGAGAAAGGAAGGTAAACTCACAGACTCATCCCAAACGTGTCGGCTGGGGTGCATAGGAAGCATGGATTGGTGAACTTCCATTTGACGCAGTTTTTGTCCGGACACGGATGCTACTAGATCTCAATCGGGTTGAATATGCTTCATCACCCCTTTACCCAGAGTGTTTGAATGTGTAAGAGACACCGACACACGTGGTCTTCGAATGCTCTAGGTTCGAAGAAGTTCGTAGAGGTATGGTGTGACAGTTGACAATATCGTCGAAGAGATGTGCCACGACGAGCAACAGAGTGGTTACGAGTATACTCTCCGAGTTGCAGAGGAAATAGCGCTATTGGCTAGAAAGTCGCCGTGAAACCACAAATCGAGGTTCAAAATCAATTTCGGCCCGGAGGACTTCCCCGTCGGTATAGACTAGGTGCACCGCCGGAGACTAATTGAGTTAAACACGAGGTAGCACCGGGTTCGGGTTACCGGGACGCCAAGCGAACCGGACGTCAAGCTTCACCGGAATCGCCGGACCGACCTCGACACCTTTCCGGGTAGCTCGTGGGTAGGCTATATCCACCGCTGGGGATTAAACCGAATATGCCGCGTCAAATAGCTAGCAGTTGATCGTTGGGGCGCAGGAACCAGAAGCTACGCTCCACCCGGAATCGCTGGATGGACCTCAGCACCTACTGACTGGCCGTTGAGTAGACTAGACCCACCGCCGGGGATTATATCGAGTAGATCGGGACGAAGCGGAGGGCTAAATGGCTCACGGAAACGAATATCGGTTTCGGGAGAACCTCTCTTGTCAGGGAATTCCCCGTTGGAGTAGGCTAGGTCCATCGTCGGGGACTAGACCGAGTATTTCGCGAACAAGTCGGGAGCTCAGCGAGTAAATGGTGATGAATGATACGAGAAGGGAGTTGAGGTGCTGAATGGCACAAGGGAGCCGATGGGCTCGATAAATTAGACAATCTGAAGTTTGCCACCGAGATTGTCTTCGTAGAGGAAAAGCACTAACTCTCAAATCGCAGCTAGCTTTCTGACTTTCATGCAGAAATTACCAGCCTTTATGGATAGTGGTGAACTGGTGGAGTGCCGAGGAGTATACTACAGTAGTTAGTGCTCTAACCTTACTGAAGAAACTAACTACTAAGTAGTTGAATTAGAGTCAGTGCACATAACAAAAATGATGGCCTCTGCTAGTAGCACAGATCGACACAAACTGATTCATCCACCAGTCGTGCACAGCTCACAAATATCTCTCGGTATTGTACAGCCATCCATTCGCGCCAAGCAACCAAACACGAATGTTGATAGAAACAAATCTGTAGCAGACCTATATTTAAAACTTATCATCATTTAAGTGTTCGGTTGGTGCACCATATTGACGCCTCTGGCTGAGATGAACTGAAAATTTTCACCATTTTCGGTAGTTTTTGAAAGATTTTTTTAAAACACAGTGTTTTCGGTATTATTGCATGTTATACATACTTCAAATTTTAATACTAGATTTCGGAACATATTTTCGATAAAATTACTTGAAATTTCAAATCATTCTTTTAAGTATGATGAAAGTTATTAACGTTCAAAATCTAACGCGACTGCCATAGTCAATATTTTGAAACGGGACCCCCATATTGAAACGTTAGAAGTATGATGTAATTTTAACATTATTTCAAATTAGGAATATTTCGATTAAAGATAAGATTATTAAAAAATATATGTGCACTGATATTTAAATTTGGCATTATTCCAAACTCCGGAATAGCGCTGGGTAGTTAATAATCTTCCACCGATAGTGGAAATATAAGTATATAGTAAAAGCGCAGCTAAAATTTTCACAAATTTGTGTTTGCATTCGCTTTTATATATATATATATATATATATATATATATATATATATATATATATATATATATATATATATATATATATATATATATATATATATATATATATATATATATATATATATATATATATATATATATATATATATATATATATATATATATATATATATATATATATATATATATATATATATATATATATATATATATATATATATATATATATATATATATATATATATATATATATATATATATATATATATATATATATATATATATATATATATAAGTAATGCTCTGATGTGTCAGAGTTTTATAAAAAAAAAATTTATTCACTTATGATCGTTATGTTACAACTCACAGCTAAGACTAATTTAATTTTTCTATCAACTGCCTCTTATAAACTATGTTTAACCTAGTCAGCAATACCAAGTCTGCTCCAGTATCGTCCGATGTCCACGTTGTCCACGTTGGCCGCTTCCACGTTGGCATCGCGCGTGGCATTCAGCTGGCTCAGCATATCAGCGTTGCACCGATCGTTTGGATCGATTATGATCGGTCAGCGGATATGGTTGCGATGTCTGCTCTAGCTTCGGAAGATTTCCTCGTAACGTCTCCCTCCTCAAGCATCAAGCGTCCTCGGTTGATTTTTCAGGAGTTCGAATCTCGGTATCGGAATGACTCGTGGTTTGCTTCTCTCTGTTTTCTCTTCGGTTATCTCTGCAGGTGGTTCGGTTGCTGTGTCTTCTAGTTGGGTTATTGAAAACGATTCTGGAGACCTGTCAACTGTATGTTTTCCCGAATGTGGTTTTCTTCTATAGAGATAAGTGGAGAAACAAAGAATTGTTAGTACCAGGAGGATAGAGCCTCCTAATGTTACCCTGTTTTGTGTTTGGTGCAGTGATAGGTAGATTTCGCTGACTTCTTCCAAGTTGTGGATTCTGGTCATAACGTTTTCCTCTTCGCTGGTTATATTGCTTGCGATCTGAAGGTTTTTGCTGTATATTGGTATGAGATAATTGTCTTTATGGATTAGTTCCGGCTTCTCGTAGAATGTTAAATTGCTTATTTTGATTGTGCAATTTTCTATTTCGATTAGCGTTGTTCCTGCAATTACTTTAGGTCCTCCGCATGTGTCAGACACTTCAATGTCGATGTTGGTGTCTATTAGGATGATACCTTTTAAGATTTCTTTGATTTGTGTGGTCTCTCTGACTCGAGAGACTGTGCATTTTGGGGCTTGATGTACAAGAAGGTTGAAGATGCATTCGTCTTCTAATGGAGAATTGTTACTGCAAATATCGCATTTTGTTGTTTGCGAGTATATGTGGTTTCTGTGTTTGGCTACCAGCTGAATGTGCGTATTGATGCGTGTTCCATTGAGATTGAGCGTATGAAGTTCCAGTAGATCGTAGTGTTTGTCGTCCAGTACGGGGATTTTTGTAAGGATGGCTACTTGGTTGTTGCTAATTCCTATGCTAGCTGTACAGTAACGAAAGATTTCGTCTACGTAATTTATCTTGATTCCTTGACTCCTAAGTTTGCTATAAATGAAATTCTTTTCTTCTAAAGACAGTATGTTTTTGTTGATAAGATTGAGTTTAGAGAGTTCTATTTGATCTTCTATGTCGCCAATCAACTGGATTATCTCCTCTGTTTTCCAAATAAGATTTGTGAATTCTAAATCTGCTTTAATTCCTTGTGATGAATTAAATTCTCTGGCCATCTTTATATTAATTCTTTTCAGAATGGTTGTAATATTGTTTATTCTGTTTTAAAAAATCTCATTAATTTTAATTTGCATCATTTGATTTTTAGCGAGTTTGTTTTCTTGTTCTCCTAATATCCCTAGGCTTTGGTTTATAATATTCAAATCGTTGTTGTCTGGGTTTCCAGAGATAAATTTTATTGCTGTTCCTAGAGCGTCTACTAGTCCTCTCCTCCGGCTTCGTGGTAGAAGGCTATGAAGTTTATCATTAGCTAACTGGATTTTGGCTTCAAGTGTGTTTTCTAAATGATCAATAATTTTAACGGATTTTCCTATTTTTTCAATATAATCGAGATTATTTTCGAGTGTTTTCAGGTCTATCTTGTGCACTATCCTATTATATCCTATTTTAATTCTGACTGAATCGATTTTTACTGCCAGTAGCCCATTACTGTTTGTTATTTCTTTATAGGTGATAGCGTTTATCAGGTTGAGGTTGAGTGTAATTATTCTGTAAGATAAAAATAGATTTAATTTGTTTATTTTCTTAGTCGATTTTTATGGATCTTAACCTCGTTATTATCTTCGAAAGTTAGTTCATTGTCTTGTTTTACTTTTGATATTTTATACAGGTTTTTGTCTTTTGTTAGTCGTTGGGTTATTTTAACATATTTTTCATCCCCTGGATTTAATGTTTTCGGTATTTGTTTGTTCTCGTATTTTTCCTCGTATCTGGCTTTTCGTTTATCTAGTTCGATTTTGGCTTTGGACTGGAGTTTATGGAAATTTTCAGTTATTTCTCCGGTGTTTGTTGTATTTAGGGTGTTAAAGATTAATTCTCGCGGTTTAGCTTTGGTTGATTCGTGAAAACTATTGTTATAGATATCGATCGCGACGTTTACGTGTTCTTTAAGTGTGAGATGGGTGAATTTGGTTTTTGTCGTTCTAAATATCTCAATGAGCGTAGAATGAAATCGTTCTACTATTCCGTTAGCGTTTGAGTTGCTAGCGAAGTGTATTTCGATCTCGAGATCGTTCAAAAATCCAATGAAATCGATTGACCGGAAAGAAGGTTCTTGGTCGCTGACTATAGTGTTCGGTCTTCCAAATTGGCGTATATGCTCAGTTATGGCGTTTTTCATGTCGATTATTGTTCTTGCTTGCAAATGAATTGCGTTTGCAAATTTAGAGAAGGAATCTACTATAGTTAACCACTTTTGACCTTGTAAGAAAAAGACGTCGATGTGGACTCTATCAAACGGGGTTTTGCCGAAAGTACTTTTTCTAATTAATTTTGGCGGTGATCTGTCATATTTTGCTTTTTTGCAAATATCACAGGTGCTTACGAAAATTTTAAGTTTTCTGTCGAGCTGTGGAAAAAAGAATTTTTGTAATATTTGGTTTTTATTTTCCTTTGTGCCTCTATGGCCATAGTTATGGGTTTCTCGGATAATTTCGTCCTGCTGGTCTTCCATCCTTATGTCTTCTAGGAGTAATTCTGAAATGAGAATCTTATGTGTTTTATTAATTGAAAAGTATTTTCTGTATGTTTCTTGAACCATTTGGATGAGTGAAATTGGCATTTTCAGACAGTTTGAACCTTTGGTGTTAAGAAATTTTTTGAAGATGTCAATTATATCTTTTTCTGTATAATCTTGTTTTGTTATTATGTGACGATGATACTTAGGAAATATTTGCTCGTAGGATGTTATGTCTTTGGGACCAATTTTTAAAATTATTTGGTTCCTAAAAGAATTAATGGATTTTTCAGTGCATGGTATAAAATAATCGTCGCTCGTGTCTGCCGAATGAATTGTTTCCAGGTCGTCGCTTTCGCTTGAGGATGGTTCTACCTTTATGCTATCTTGAGAGTTTGCGTTTATTGTCTGGTTTTCTATTGTAGGATTTATTCTTGAAAGAGCGTCGGCAACGACGTTTTGCTTACCGGGTTTGTACATAATTTCGTAGTCGAACTCGCCTAGATCAAGTTTCCAACGAACGATCTTACTGTTTGCGTTTGTTAGGGAATAGGTCAATGGTTGGTGATCCGTTACTAATTTAAATTTTCTCCCATACAGGTATGGTCGAAAATGTTTCACGGCCCACACGATTGCCAATAGCTCTTTTTCTGTAGTGCAATAGTTCTCTTCTGTTTTGCTTAGAGTACGTGAGGCGTATGCAATCGGTCTATCTTTGCCAATTGGTCCCTGGGAGAGAACGGCTCCTATAGCATAGTCGCTCGCATCTGTTGTTAATGTAAATTCTTTAGTAAAATCTGGGTACATTAACACAGGGTCCATTGAAAGAATCTTTTTGCATTTATGAAAACATTCTTCGATTTCGGTCGTTATTTTGAACTCAGTATCCTTCCTCAATAGTTTGGTCATTGGTTTTACCACTTTGGCAAAATCTTTTATAAACCTCCGGTAGTAGCCTAGTGTACCGAGAAATTGTTTAACTTCTCTTTCACATTTTGGCATTGGCCAGATTTTTATGCTTTCGATTTTGTCAGCGTTGGGTTTTACTCCGTCTTCTGACACGGTGTGCCCGAGAAATTGAACCTCTTTTCTGAAGAATTCGCATTTGTCTAGTTGAATCTTCAGACCAGCATCTTTCAGCTTTTTCATTACTCGAATCAGATCGTTTTGGTGCTCCTGCAGTGAACTAGAGAAAATGATAATGTCGTCTATGTAGACGAAACAACACACTCCTATTAGCTCGCGCAGTATGCAGTCCATTACTCGCTGAAAGGTGGCGGGTGCGTTTTTTAAACCAAAAGGCATTCTGGTAAATTCGTATTTCCCTGAATTTACAGAAAACGCAGTTTTTTCGGTATCTTCTTCTGCTAATTGTATCTGGTGAAAACCTAACACTAAATCAATTGTTGAAAAATATCGAGCCCTACCTAATTTGTCCAGTATGTCTGTTATATCCGGAATCGGATATTTGTCGTTAATGGTTTTCTCGTTTAATTTTCGATAATCGATGACTAAACGAGATTTCTTTTGTCCGGATGCATCGGCTTTCTTCGGTACAATCCATGTGGAGGGGAAGTGTATGGCGATATCGATTCTTTAATAATGCCGTCATTTAGCATCTTACGCACTTGTGTTTGAATTTCTTTTTCAAAAATTTGTGGATATTTATAGGATTTCGTGTATATTGGGATGTTGTCAGCGGTCCTGATATTATGTTTGATTTTATGGGTAAATGTGAGCTTTTCAGAATCTGTGTAGAGTATTTCCTTGTTCTGGTTAATGATGTATTTCAATGCCTTCTTTTCTTCTTCATTCATGTGGTCCTCTCGAAAATGATATTTCTGATTTTCTTCCTGGCTGAGTGGTTCTTGTAGCACTTGGTATTGGTCTGTCTTGATTTTTATTTCGTTTAGGTTAATTTCCAATGGTGTTTCAGAGTGGTTGTTCATTGCTAATATCGCTACTTTATTTGTGCTTCGATATAGCCCGGGTAGTATTGAAAATTTGCCTAGATGCAATTCGTTTTGAATGCAAAAGTCTCCATCTTTTATTGTCTGTACCGGAATATATTGAAAATTCTGCTCGGTTAGATTAATTTTATTTTGAAGTGGGAATCTTTTCTTCATAGTAAATTCCTTTCTACCAACTTTAAGTTTGTTTTTGGAAATGTCAATTTGTGCTTTGATGTCCCGTAATGACTCGTAACCAATTAGTCCGTCAAAGAAATCGTGAAATTTGAATATGTAAAATTTTAATTTTTTCTTTATCTGAAAAATGTCAAATGAGGTTGATTTTTCAATATTGTGCGTGCCTTGTATGTTAGTTACTTGGATACCGGTTTCTGATTTGCAGTTTTCTAGATTTACGTGCATTGGCGAAATGTAATTTTTGTTCGCGCCTGTGTCGATCAAAAATTTCATTTCTCCTTTGCTAGTCATTATCGTTATATAAGGAATGAAATTGTTGTTTGCTATGGCCCTTGATTTTTTTCTTGAACTATTTGAAAATTTAGTTCGTCGGCTAGAAAATAGTCGTCGTCATCTGAATCTAACGTGAACTCTTCTTGTGGAGGGGTGTCATTTTCTGGCTCATGATGTTCAGTTTCTCCCTCGTGGTGGTTTAGATTCTGGGTTTTTGATCTTACTGTTCGCATCGAAACGTCTTCGTCTAGGTTTTGTCTATGCGATTTAAATTTTCCTGAGGGTCCAGGCTTGTTCAAGTTTTGGGGGTACCCTGCATTATAATTTTGGTTGTCTGCCGAATTTGAGTTTTGGTACGGTTTATTTGGTTTGTTAAAATAGTTTGGCTTAGAGGTGGGGGCTGTTGACTTATTGTCTAGCTTCATTCTGTACGCTGCATTAGCGTATTGTACAGTAATATTATATGCTTCTTCCAGCGACTCCGGCCGGTAGCTTCGCACATGCATGCTAAGCGTGTCGTTTAAACCGTCTATGAATCGGGTTACCGACATCAAACTGATTAAGCTGTTAATCGCTTTGGTGGAGGATTTATAGTCGTCCATCACGGCTGCGGTGCTTTTTATTGCTGTATCTATCGATTTGACTTTATTGTAAAATTCGCTAAGGGTCTTTTTCCCTTGGCGTACGTAAAAGAGTGACTGGATATGCGATGTTAAATCCCGTCTGTCTCCATAGGAATTAAGCAGCGCCTCTTTGATTGATTGCCAATCTTTTGGGTTGCCTGCTGCGATCAATACTTCTTTCGCTTCACCTGTTATTTTATTTTTGATCGCTCTTATTATTTGTTCGTAATACGGTGATCCCGCGTAACTCTCAAACAAGTCGAGCGTGTTCTCAGTATCCTCAAGCCAAGCTTGAGTTTATTTTTTATTTCCACTGAATGTGGCAAGATTTTTAATTGGGTCTGGAGTCCGGAAATTTAAGAATGGATCTTCCGCCCTATCGCGCATTGCATTAATTGTGTGCACTAACGCGTTTTGATTTTCCTTGAGCTCGCGGATTTGGTCCAACAGCTCTTGGGCGTTAACTTCTTGTGCCATGTTTCTATTTTTGTCAAACGTATTAGCACGTCTCATGCAATGTATCTAATTTCAATATACCGTAGTTTTTCAAATGTTCACTTTGAACCACTGATTAGTATTTGCTTAGTCACAATGTTAATTAATAAAAGGTTTTTGTTACTTACAGAAGAGCACTGTTGAGCTTCATCTGGAGTCTTAGTGTGCGTTGAGAGTTGAGGTCCGGTGGCGATCTTCAATTTGCAATCAGCGCGAATCGCTTGATATTCACTCAATGATGGCTTCTTGCCGGCTGATTGGTTGTTCTGTACACGAACTTAAATCTCTGATCTTTACGTTGAATTCTAAGAAGTCTGTTCAATTTATTTTCACTAAATTTCCACTTCACTCGCGAACCAACACCACTTTTTCCGAGACTGCGCCAGTAATGCTCTGATGTGTCAGAGTTTTATAAAAAAAATATTTATTCACTTATGATCGTTATGTTACAACTCACAGCTAAGACTAATTTAATTTTTCTATCAACTGCCTCTTATAAACTATGTTTAACCTAGTCAGCAATACCAAGTCTGCTCCAGTATCGTCCGATGTCCACGTTGTCCACGTTGGCCGCTTCCACGTTGGCATCGCGCGTGGCATTCAGCTGGCTCAGCATATCAGCGTTGCACCGATCGTTTGGATCGATTATGATCGGTCAGCGGATATGGTTGCGATGTCTGCTCTAGCTTCGGAAGATTTCCTCGTAACGTATATATATATATATATATATATATATATATATATATATATATATATATATATATATATATATATATATATATATATATATATATATATATATATATATATATATATATATATATATATATATATATATATATATATATATATATATATATATATATATATATATATATATATATATGTATGGAAATTTGTGATCGATTAAATATCGGTTTAAAATAGTATACATTTCAAGCTATTAATACGAATGCTGCAATTTTTACTAATTTCAGATAGGTTTTATTAAAATAAGTTATTTCGGTGTTTCTAATGGTAATAGCGAAATAACGGTACAAGTATATCCGATTCACTGCTGTTGCCAAATGAATTGTGTCACTCTCATTAAATGCTGTTTTCAGGGTTACCATATGAGGATAAATATGTTCGAATATTTTAGGTTTCGACGCACTTGTACCGATATTTCGGTATTTCCATTAGAAAGAACGAAATAGCTGGTTTTAATAACCTATCAGAAGATAGTCAAAATTGTAGCATTCGTATTAACAAACTAAAGTGTATTCTACTTCACTCCGGTTATGTCTCTGACATTACCCACCGATCTTTTTTGCCGTAGTTATTCTGGTTGCAGTTGAAAATCGAAGAATTGACTTGCGCCTTTCGTTTTTTCCCTATTTGCAGAGTGGGCAACTAAAGCGCATCTTGTGTACATGTTAGAGAATCAATTTGCGCATCATCTACACCAGTTGCGCTTTAGTTCCGCACGCTGAAAATAAGAGAAAAATCGAAAGGCGCAAGTTCACTATTTCGATTTTCAGCTGCGACCAGAATAAATGGAAACTACCTTCAACACCTAATTTTACCTTCCTGCACGATAGAACGAGATTGAGTCAAAAGTACTCAATTTTAGGTAGTTTTTCGGTTGCGTGTACATATCATTATTAAATAAATTTTATTCTTTTTTTATTGTTTTGTACACGGATACGAAAAACTACCAAAAGTTGAGCTCTTTTGACTCAATCTCGGGGTATCGTGGAATAAGGTAAACTTTGGTAAGCCGTGTTGAAGGCAGTTTCCCTTTAACCACGGCAAAAACCACAACTCATTGACAGGTTTTTTATACTCAACCTTGAGTTAAATATGCCTAAATTTAAGTTGAATGTACCTAATTTTGAGTATACCTCAAACAACTCAAAAGTACCTTATTCCATGGAAGGCCTCAACTGAGTCGAATCTCTCTCTTTGTTTTTGACAACACTAACCCAGTTAAACTCATTCCGGAACCGGTTCGGAATCCTGAATGGAGTCAGTATGGATTCCAAATCAAATGCAACAACCGATTCTGAGTCGTTAAACTCATTCCGGAACCGGTTCGGAATCCTGAATGGAGTCAGTATGGATTCCAAATCAAATGCAACAACCGATTCTGAGTCGGAATCGGTTGTTGCATTTGATTTGGAATCCATACATACTCCATTCAGGATTCCGAATCAAATTCCGAATGGTTTGACCGGGAATAAGCACGAAAGCGACTCAAGACTCAAAACTACCTAAATTTAAGTTAAAAGAACTTATTCTGCGGGTTGTTTTATTTTTTCGTGTATACCTGGAAAACCTACGATTTTTATGATTTTCTTAACATTTTATAAAGTATCGCATATGCGGGTCATTTGAATTTCATACGAGTATCTTATGATTCTCATAAACATAAGTGAAATGTATAATGTTGCCTTATGAAAAATCAAAGACGGTACGGTATCGGGCAATCGATGGTAAGGATTACAGACTCTTCATCAGGAAGCATCATGTAGTGGGACGCCAGGTGGTCCTCCTAGAGCCGACATGGGTTCCTGCAGACTATTTCGTAGTACGGCTCAGATGCGGATCGGCAACGGCGTTGCGCATGTGATGTTTCTGCTGTGGGTTCTGTGTTTATTGGCTAAGTTGACAGAGCTGTTTCGTGTCAGCTTGAAGTCGCATCAAACCATCGTTGGTGTACGGTACAGGCAAAAGAGGGCACTTACAATGATAAGAAAAATAATAAGGGAAGTTAAATCTGTATATTGACCGTTTTTAGGAAGGTGTATACGAAACACATATAGAGTAGATCGCGGCTTGCCAGTACATCTTGAACCGGGACATTGGGTGATCTTCCTCGGCCTCGAAGTGAATCTAATAGTTGAGATCTGGCAGAACAGTACTCGGCGCCTTAGTTAAAGAGTCCGCTTCTTCATTACCTTAAAACGGAGCAATGTAAGGGAACTACAAGCAATGATAGGGGCAGAGTTCAAAATAATCGAAGCTCTCTTTTGACGACTGAAAATGAACCTGATGTGACTCGCGGTGAATCGAAAAAATATTCATTCAAATATCCATTTCACTAATTATCTAGGAAAATGTTAAATTAAGTTTTGCTTTTTTGTGTTTCGAATTCATCTCGTCAGTAACTAGCACCATCTGGGTGTCTAGTTAGACGATGTATCTAAAACTAGTACCCAAATTAGCACTAGTTAGACACAAAAAATTCCAAACAGTTCACACGACATATGTGAACGCCTAAAGCCACATGTCCCGAGTGATGTCCCGGGAATCACTCGGGACATGTGGCTTTAGGCGTTCACATATGTCGTGTGAACTGTTTGGAATTTTTTGTGTCTAACTAGTGCTAATTTGGGTACTAGTTTTAGATACATCGTCTAACTAGACACCCAGATGGTGCTAGTTACTGACGAGATGAATTCGAAACACAAAAAAGCAAAACTTAATTTAAGTTAGGTCTTGTGCCCTTAACGCACAAAGCGGCTTAGTCCAATTTTCCCTTTTGGGAATTTATTGCATAGGAAAATGTTTTCAATTGCCGGTAAAGCATATGAAACAACAATCATCATCGCTTACATTGTACCAGGGCCTACTTTGATGCGTTTGATTCGCTGCTAGACGGTCGCTTCGTGTAACAATCGGAGACGAATGAAAATCTGCATGTATGAATGGGCGGTTTGTTCGTTTGACGTTTTCAGTTGCGTCACTGAATATTGAAAATGAATGCGGCTGAATATGGTCAATTTTCATTCAATGAGTTTGAATATTTTTAACTCTGGATGGGGGCAATACGAAAGAAAAGATACTAATTTACTTATTTAAAACAACAATGTGCTAAACCAAAAGTCGCAGGAAATTGTGAAGAGACTCCTATGTTTGCCTCTTACTACTATAATCAAGCTATAATGATCGAATAAAGAATTACTGGATCCCCGGCTTCCACTGCCCTTTCCACTAGAATGACTGATCTATACGGCAGTATAAATAAGTATAATCTATTAATAATATAGTGTATGTGCTACTCAAAATGATATGTTACTGAGTATATAAAGTAATCAATACGATGAATTAATGTATCGAACATGATATAATAGACTAGAAAACGTATAAACAAATGCTGCTGATATGACTGCCTCAAATTGATAAATGATTTTCAGTGCTTTTGGCGAATTATAAATTCTCAATTATGATTCAATAGTCGTCTTTACTTAGACAGAACCATGCGTATTCTCCACGCACATTAAAACCCCTATGGATCAGTTCCCTAGTTGATCAAATAAACACTCAACAAACAGCGAAATCAGTTTGATTAGTTAGGAGAAATGTAAGCTCGATTTGCAGTAACGTGTTCTCTTACAATGCCATCTTATCAACGAATATTTAAAATTACATAAGAAAAAAATGAGCAATTTAGACAATTTTATCTAACCGGCCCATGCATAAACGTAAACTTATTCCTATCCGCTCCCCAAATTGTACACGTGGTATATGAACGTGTCCTCGTTAATAAGTAATAAGTTTTTAGTACACGATTCTAGTTTTAAACATAATTATTTAAAAGTACCATAACATAGGCTTAACATTACTGAAACCTGCCTGACTACCCAAGGAAAATATACTATTACCTCTTACCAATATATCAAGCTGCCTCGTATCCCTATAATGCATTCCAGAGAAAACCCTATGAACAAAAGCCTCCACAGCACGGCCCAAAATTGCAAACGACCACGAGCTGCACCGCGCGAGGCCATAGTGTGACATTTCCGGTGGAAAATAATATCAGCACACCGCACGCCGGACGGATGAATCCCGGCAAATATCCCCAGCTGTGTGCGGCACATGTTCGCACAAACGTAATGAGCCTTTGGTGGTATGAGCCATACAGCAAAACGGTCAACCTCCAACATGCAGAGCGTCAGCAACGGTGGAATGTTCCTACGAGCACCTATAACTACGTGCGTTGGATTCGACTAGGCGAACCGATCCGATCCGATCGGAGGGTTCGAAGAAGCCGAAGAAAATCATAATGACCTGTTTACATCGAACTCATGCGGTGCCTGTGCACCACGCTCGGCAGAGCGCTTTTATCAACGCCCACACGAAGGCGAAGGGTTAGTTCCTGTTGTGCTTGTTAAGCTTCGCACTTGCAAGTTGCACTATGGTGAGTTGATGGGTTTTTTACGAGTAGCTTTCGATATATAGTTGATTCAGAAGAAAAAGCATGAATTGATGGAAATAATTCACTTGTGTAGTCCTGGCAGATCTTATCACTTTAATCAAAAAAAATCCCCAAACTATGAAACAGATACTCACTAAGCTATTGAGGCACCCCTCGGGACTCCTGTCGGGTGTACGTATTAACATTGCAGCAACAGGAGACGCTCTATATGGGTGCTCATAAGTGGTCGTTGTGCGTTGGTCTAAGAAGGGGTTTCGCCTTTTGTGGGACCGTATGATTTCTGCACACAGTATGGTGGTTATGATTGCTTCAATAAGAAGGCACCAGATGGTAATTCTTGTATCGTATACCGTTGCAGGATTGTAGAGTTCATTCGGGTCGCATTCTGCCGAGAGCACAGTCTAGGTTGGTTATAATTTTCGCTTTACTAGGGTCATCATTAAATATCCCAGTTATATTAACATTTATTTAGTTGCTATTCAGGTCATGCTGATTACTGCTACTCAAGTCGGTTGTCCTTTTGTATTACTTGGGCAAATCATGGGTGTTTAGAAAGGTATTGTGGAACGTGCAGTCGATCCATTAGTACTTTCCACAAACCGGAGTTCAGAAAATCGTGTTCAGCTTCAACACTAAATGCTTAAAACTGCATTGAACCAATGGGAAATCATCATCGAGACCTGTTAATCTTACCCTCGGAGGCTTAATACATTCACCACATCGGTTGTGCAATATTAAACCCTGAAGACGACCACTATGGGCTACGAGGAAATTAATTTGTTTAAAGGCGTATTTATTTTCTCACTGATATATTTAAATTATTTCAGCTAGATTTGTTATTAGTTTAAAGGTATGAAATATCACATAAAACTTAATGATTTCGTTACTTAATAGGAATGAATACTGTCCAGGGCCGCCGAGAGGAGGGGGGGGGGGGGGGGGAACGGGATGTTTTCCCTCGGGCCCGGAGTTTTGAAGGGGACCCGGATTTTTAACAGAAACTAAAATTTTGGCCAATACTTTTAACAAAAAATTCAAAATCTTATGTATGATGTAACTAGAATATCGAAAATTATAAACTACTGCATATTTCATATCAAATCTATTTGTAAGAAGATCAGACCATGGCGGGCATAGCGTAGTTGGTACATCGACTGCCAGTTCACTTGGGTTCGATTCCTAATCCCGCACATAGGAATGGAGAATTTTTTAAGCAAAATTTTCTAACCTGACTGAAGAAGCGAATGGCCCTAAGGTTAAAATGTCTATAATCGAAAAAAGAAGAGTAGGCTTGCTATGGGTAAAAACTAAATGATTTGATTAGAAGTCAAGAGGTTGTCTTCAAATTTCGTCAATATAAAATCGATTTTTTGCCTTTCTCAATAGAAAGGTATTGCAATTGCTCTGAAAACCGACTTTTTAACGGAGGCCCGGAGGGCCGAGTGACATATACCATTCGATTCAGTTCGTCGAGTTCGGCAAATGTCTGTGTGTGTGTATGTATGTGTGTGTGTATGTATGTGTGTGTGTATGTGCGTCTGTGTGTGTGTACGCGAACACAATCTCACTCACTTTTCTCAGAGATGGATGAACCGAATTTTACAAACTTAGTCCCAAATGAAAGGTGCAACGTTCCCATAGGCTGCTATTGAATTTCTAATGGATCCGACTTCCGGTTCCGGAATTACAGGGTGATGAGTACGATCACGCAGAAAACGTCGATTTTAAGAAATTCTGCAATGAATGTATAATGGTGAAAATTTTTCCAAAATGTGACCACAACTGCTTCGATTTGTAGTACTAGGTCATTAACAGCCATTCAAAGTCTCTTTGGTCACATTGGCCACCATCATCGGTTCCGGAAGCCCCGGCGGAAGTATCCAAATTCAGAGTAACAGTCACATCGGTTTCTCGGAGATGGCTAAACCGATTCGACTAAACTTGACCTCAAATGAAAGGTATTGCGTCCCCGTAAATGGCTATTAAATTTTATCCCCAACCGACTTCCGGTTCCGGAGTTACGGGTTGTGGCGTGCGATCACATAGCAAATTGTAATTCAAACCGATACCCCGATGGAAGCAAAAAAGGTAAAAATTTCGCTAAAATGTCTCTCAAATAACTTAACTTTGCAGTTCTAGGTCACCGACGGCCAAACAAACTTTCGTTGACTACATTGACCACCATAGACGGTTCCGGAAGTGCCCGGGAAAAGCGGCCATCTTTCATAACTAGCAAACTCATATCAGTTTCTCGGAAATGGTTGGGCCGATTTTCACAAACTTAGTCCCAAATGATAGCTATATTATCCCCACAGATGTCTGTAACATTTCACACGGACCGCTTGTATGGTTCCGGAAATATAGTCCGGTCACACATGAAATTCCCATATAAGCCGGAACTCAAAATTTTTTTCAAAGGGGGGACCCCATGAAATTTCAGAAATCGAATTCGTATTTTTGATGCCAAACATCTTTAAAATGCATGAAACGTCGAGATTTTATGTTATCTCGAAATTTTTTTTTTTTTATAAAAATCGACTTTTTGAGACTTTGCCGATTTCGCACCTTTTTGCCTTTCTCAATAGAAAGGTATTGCAATTGCTCTGAAAACCGACTTTTTAACGGAGGCCCGGAGGGCCGAGTGACATATACCATTCGATTCAGTTCGTCGAGTTCGGCAAATGTCTGTGTGTGTGTATGTATGTGTGTGTGTATGTATGTGTGTGTGTATGTGCGTCTGTGTGTGTGTACGCGAACACAATCTCACTCACTTTTCTCAGAGATGGATGAACCGAATTTTACAAACTTAGTCCCAAATGAAAGGTGCAACGTTCCCATAGGCTGCTATTGAATTTCTAATGGATCCGACTTCCGGTTCCGGAATTACAGGGTGATGAGTACGATCACGCAGAAAACGTCGATTTTAAGAAATTCTGCAATGAATGTATAATGGTGAAAAATTTTCCAAAATGTGACCACAACTGCTTCGATTTGTAGTACTAGGTCATTAACAGCCATTCAAAGTCTCTTTGGTCACATTGGCCACCATCATCGGTTCCGTAAGCCCCGGCGGAAGTATCCAAATTCAGAGTAACAGTCACATCGGTTTCTCGGAGATGGCTAGACCGATTCGACTAAACTTGACCTCAAATGAAAGGTATTGCGTCCTCGTAAGTGGCTATTAAATTTTATCCCCAACCGACTTCCGGTTCCGGAGTTACGGGTTGTGGCGTGCGATCACATAGCAAATTGTGATTCAAACCGATACCCCGATGGAAGCAAAAAAGGTAAAAATTTCACTAAAATGTCTCTCAAATAACTTAACTTTGCAGTTCTAGGTCACCGACGGCCAAACAAACTTTCGTTGACTACATTGACCACCATAGACGGTTCCAGAAGTGCCCGGGAAAAGCGGCCATCTTTCATAACTAGCAAACTCATATCAGTTTCTCGAAAATGGTTGGGCCGATTTTCACAAACTTAGTCCCAAATGATAGCTATATTATCCCCACAGATGTCTGTAAAATTTCGCACGGATCTCTTGTATGGTTCCGGAAATATAGACTGAACGGTCCGGTCACACATGAAATTCCCATATAAGCCGGAACTCAAAATTTTTTTTCAAAGGGGGGACCCCATGAAATTTCAGAAATCGAATTCGTATTTTTGATGCCAAACATCTTTAAAATGCATGAAACGTCGAGATTTAATGTTATCTCGAAAAATTTTTTTTTATAAAAATCGACTTTTTGGGACTTTGCCGTTTTCGCACCTTTTTGCCTTTCTCAATAGAAAGGTATTGCAATTGCTCTGAAAACCGACTTTTTAACGGAGGCCCGGAGGGCCGAGTGACATATACCATTCGATTCAGTTCGTCGAGTTCGGCAAATGTCTGTGTGTGTGTATGTATGTGTGTATGTATGTGTGTATGTATGTATGTGTGTGTGTATGTGTGTGTGTATGTGACCAAAAATGTCACTCATTTTTCTCAGAGATGGCTGAACCGATTTTGACAAACTTAGTCTCAAATGAAAGGTGCAACGTTCTCATAGGCTGCTATTGAATTTCTAATGGATCCGACTTCCGGTTCCGGAATTACAGGGTGATAAGTACGAACACGCAGAAAATGTCGATTTTAATAAATTCTGCAATGAATGTATAAAGGTGAAAAATTTTCCAAAATATGACCACAACTGCTTCGATTTGTAGTATTAGGTCACTAACATCCATTCAAAGTCTATTTGGCCACATTGGCCACCATCCCCGGTTCCGGAAGCCCCGGCGGAAGTATCTAAATTCAGAATAACAGTCACATCGGTTTCTCGGAGATGGCTAGACCGATTCGACTAAACTTGGCCTCAAATGAAAGGTATTGCGTCCCCGTAAATGGCTATTTAATTTCATCCCGATCCGACTTCCGGTTCCGGAGTTACAGGTTGTGGCGTGCGATCACATAGCAAATTGTGATTCAAACCGATACTCCGATGAAAGCAAAAAAGGTAAAAATTTCGCTAAAATGTCTCTCAAACAACTTAAATTTGCTGTTCTAGGTCACCGACGGCCAACCAAACTTTCGTTGACTACATTAACCACCATAGACGGTTCCGGAAGTGCCCGGGAAAAGCGGCCATCTTTCAAAATTTACGAACTCACATCAGTTTCCCGGAAATGGTTGGGCCAATTTTCACAAACTTAGTCCCAAATGATAGCTATAATATCCCCATAGATGTCTATAAAATTTCGTACGGATCGCTTATATGGTTCCGGAAATATAGACTAAACCGTCCGGTCACATATGAAATTCCCATATAAGCCGGAACTCAAATTTTTTTTCAAAGGGGGGACCTCATGAAATTTCAGAAATCGAATTCGTATTTTGGATGCCAAACATCTTTAAAATGCATGAAACGTCGAGATTTTATGTTATCTCGAAAAATTTTTTTTTATAAAAATCGACTTTTTGGGACTTTGCCGATTTCGCACCTTTTTGCCTTTCTCAATAGAAAGGTATTGCAATTGCTCTGAAAACCGACTTTTTAACGGAGGCCCGGAGGGCCGAGTGACATATACCATTCGATTCAGTTCGTCGAGTTCGGCAAATGTCTGTGTGTGTGTATGTATGTGTGTGTGTATGTATGTGTGTGTGTATGTGCGTCTGTGTGTGTGTACGCGAACACAATCTCACTCACTTTTCTCAGAGATGGATGAACCGATTTTTACAAACTTAGTCCCAAATGAAAGGTGTAACGTTCCCATAGGCTGCTATTGAATTTCTAATGGATCCGACTTCCGGTTCCGGAATTACAGGGTGATGAGTACGATCACGCAGAAAACGTCGATTTTAAGAAATTCTGCAATGAATGTATAATGGTGAAAAATTTTCCAAAATGTGACCACAACTGCTTCGATTTGTAGTACTAGGTCATTAACAGCCATTCAAAGTCTCTTTGGTCACATTGGCCACCATCATCGGTTCCGGAAGCCCCGGCGGAAGTATCCAAACTGAATTTGGATACTTCCGCCGGGGCTTCCGGAACCGATGATGGTGGCCAATGTGACAGTCACATCGGTTTCTCGGAGGTGGCTAGACCGAATCAACCAAACTTAGTCTCAAATGAAAGATGTTGCGTCCCCGTAAATGGCTATTAAATTTTATCCCCAACCGACTTCCGGTTCCGGAGTTACGGGTTGTGGCGTGCGATCACATAGCAAATTGTGATTCAAACCGATACCCCGATGGAAGCAAAAAAGGTAAAAATTTCGCTAAAATGTCTCTCAAATAACTTAACTTTGCAGTTCTAGGTCACCGACGGCCAAACAAACTTTCGTTGACTACATTGACCACCATAGACGGTTCCGGAAGTGCCCGGGAAAAGCGGCCATCTTTCATAACTAGCAAACTCATATCAGTTTCTCGGAAATGGTTGGGCCGATTTTCACAAACTTAGTCCCAAATGATAGCTATATTATCCCCACAGATGTCTGTAAAATTTCGCACGGATCGCTTGTATGGTTCCGGAAATATAGACTGAACGGTCCGGTCACACATGAAATTCCCATATAAGCCGGAACTCAAATTTTTTTTTCAAATGGGGGACCCCATGAAATTTCAGAAATCGAATTCGTATTTTTGATGCCAAACATCTTTAAAATGCATGAAACGTCGAGATTTTATGTTATCTCGAAAAAAATTTTTTTATAGATATCGACTTTTTGGGACTTTGCCGATTTCGCACCTTTTTGCCTTTCTCAATAGAAAGGTATTGCAATTGCTCTGAAAACCGACTTTTTAACGGAGGCCCGGAGGGCCGAGTGACATATACCATTCGATTCAGTTCGTCGAGTTCGGCAAATGTCTGTGTGTGTATGTATGTGTGTATGTATGTATGTGTGTATGTGTGTGTGTGTATGTGACCAAAAATGTCACTCATTTTTCTCAGAGATGGCTGAACCGATTTTGACAAACTTAGTCTCAAATGAAAGGTGCAACGTTCCCATAGGCTGCTATTGAATTTCTAATGGATCCGACTTCCGGTTCCGGAATTACAGGGTGATAAGTACGAACACGCAGAAAATGTCGATTTTAATAAATTCTGCAATGAATGTATAAAGGTGAAAATTTTTCCAAAATATGACCACAACTGCTTCGATTTGTAGTATTAGGTCACTAACATCCATTCAAAGTCTATTTGGCTACATTGGCCACCATCCTCGATTCCGGAAGCCCCGGCGGAAGTATATAAATTCAGAATAACAGTCACATCGGTTTCTCGGAGATAGCTAGACCGAATCAACCAAACTTAGTCTCAAATGAAAGATGTTGCGTCCCCGTAAATGGCTATTAAATTTTATCCCCAACCGACTTCCGGTTCCGGAGTTACGGGTTGTGGCGTGCGATCACATAGCAAATTGTGATTCAAACCGATACCCCGATGGAAGCAAAAAAGGTAAAAATTTCGCTAAAATGTCTCTCAAATAACTTAACTTTGCAGTTCTAGGTCACCGACGGCCAAACAAACTTTCGTTGACTACATTGACCACCATAGACGGTTCCGGAAGTGCCCGGGAAAAGCGGCCATCTTTCATAACTAGCAAACTCATATCAGTTTCTCGGAAATGGTTGGGCCGATTTTCACAAACTTAGTCCCAAATGATAGCTATATTATCCCCACAGATGTCTGTAAAATTTCGCACGGATCGCTTGTATGGTTCCGGAAATATAGACTGAACGGTCCGGTCACACATGAAATTCCCATATAAGCCGGAACTCAAATTTTTTTTTCAAATGGGGGACCCCATGAAATTTCAGAAATCGAATTCGTATTTTTGATGCCAAACATCTTTAAAATGCATGAAACGTCGAGATTTTATGTTATCTCGAAAAAAATTTTTTTATAGATATCGACTTTTTGGGACTTTGCCGATTTCGCATCTTTTTGCCTTTCTCAATAGAAAGGTATTGCAATTGCTCTGAAAACCGACTTTTTAACGGAGGCCCGGAGGGCCGAGTGACATATACCATTCGATTCAGTTCGTCGAGTTCGGCAAATGTCTGTGTGTGTATGTATGTGTGTATGTATGTATGTGTGTATGTGTGTGTGTGTGTGTATGTGACCAAAAATGTCACTCATTTTTCTCAGAGATGGCTGAACCGATTTTGACAAACTTAGTCTCAAATGAAAGGTGCAACGTTCTCATAGGCTGCTATTGAATTTCTAATGGATCCGACTTCCGGTTCCGGAATTACAGGGTGATAAGTACGAACACGCAGAAAATGTCGATTTTAATAAATTCTGCAATGAATGTATAAAGGTGAAAATTTTTCCAAAATATGACCACAACTGCTTCGATTTGTAGTATTAGGTCACTAACATCCATTCAAAGTCTATTTGGCTACATTGGCCACCATCCTCGATTCCGGAAGCCCCGGCGGAAGTATATAAATTCAGAATAACAGTCACATCGGTTTCTCGGAGATAGCTAGACCGATTCGACTAAACTTGGCCTCAAATGAAAGGTATTGCGTCCCCGTAAATGGCTATTTAATTTCATCCCGATCCTACTTCCGGTTCCGGAGTTACAGGTTGTGGCGTGCGATCACATAGCAAATTGTGATTCAAACCGATACTCCGATGAAAGCAAAAAAGGTAAAAATTTCGCTAAAATGTCTCTCAAACAACTTAAATTTGCTGTTCTAGGTCACCGACGGCCAACCAAACTTTCGTTGACTACATTGACCACCATAGACGGTTCCGGAGGTGCCCGGGAAAAGCGGCCATCTTTCAAAATTTACGAACTCACATCAGTTTCCCGGAAATGGTTGGGCCGATTTTCACAAACTTAGTCCCAAATGATAGCTATAATATCCCCATAGATGTCTATAAAATTTCGCACTGATCGCTTATATGGGTCCGGAAATATAGACTAAATCGTCCGGTCACATATGAAATTCCCATATAAGCCGGAACTCAAATTTTTTTTCAAATGGGGGACCTCATGAAATTTCAGAAATCGAATTTTTGATGCCAAACATCTTTAAAATGCATGAAACGTCGAGATTTTATGTTATCTCGAAATTATTTTTTTTTTATAAAAATCGACTTTTTGGGACTTTGCCGATTTTGCACCTTTTTTCAGTTCAATATTACCGTGGCTGTTTTTTCTTTTTCAAAATTTTAGAACTCGAATAATGATATTTTCCTGTATATAGTTGTCATGTGATGTATAATAATAAAATGTAATATATGCATTTAAATGTTTTTAATGAATATAAACAACGCACACATTCTCGTGATTCATGATTGAGAAAGGCACAATTGCACCGCTAGGTGGATTAAAATAGGTTTTTCAGTTCAATATTACCGTGGCTGTTTTTTCTTTTACAAAATTTTAGAACTCGAATAATGATTTATTTTCCTGTATATGGTTGTCATGTGATGTATAATAATAAAATGTAATATATGCATTTAAAAGTTTTTAATGAATATAAACAACGCACACATTCTCGTGATTCATGATTGAGAAAGGCACAATTGCACCGCTAGGTGGATTAAAATAGGTTTTTTTATTTATCGAGTTTGCTGTCTCCCCAACTGCTGGATTATTATCGAAAGTAATTATTTTAAAGAAAAAGAAAACTTTTCTACCTTCTATTTAGAGTTGCCACATCGGTTTTTGGAGGCGAATTCCGGGTTTTGTTCAGGTAATTTGGATTTCGCCCAGAAGAATCCAGTGAATTATTTTGCAATTTTGCAATTTTTTCTTCATCAGGAATTCTCAGCATCATGTTATAAATCGTCTAGCACACAGTCATCATATAAATCATTCTCGGGTTGCAGATTCTAATCGATAAATAGAGCCCCTCTCGGTGTTGGCCAATATATTTAAAAAGTGTTCACCACCATTTGGGTTCAGATTTACTTTACCCCACAGGATCTTCACTTCAATGGATCAACGGATTATATGCTCTTCACAAAGATTCTCGAAAGACACTGAGATGTGATCTTACGCCCCGTGTTTGTTTACTGTAGAGCAGAGCAATGTTCGCTCGGGTTATCCTTCACAGCGAGAGTGGCTGGTGCTTTTTGATTCTTTGTGGTTATTCAAGGATGTAAAGTACTTCCCCCTATTAAATCAACAAAACTGTTCACAAATGCAAAAAATACACCTAAATACTCTACCACAACATTACACTCTGCGGTGAATGTGAAGAATATATGATATATTTTGTGCTACGAGCTACATAAGAAATAAAGCAGAGCCTAAATAGCTTTTATGAATGTTTTCGAAACCAGCATTGCGTAAAATCCAACCAGAACGCTTATTTGCAATTTGATCCATGTTTCGCTATTTTCCCCATTTTTTTATTTTACATGGATTTTTAAAAAATTGGTAAAATTTCGTTGATCCATTTTTTTCAACACTTCAAAAAGGACTGTTTTTGGGCGACTTAGTGTTATATTAAACACTTTTCTTTTTTAATGTCTTTCGCATATTGATACAAACACTGATGAAGGCTGCAAGTCGTGGCCGAAATACGTATCTGTGATATAAAAGTGTATTTTTGCAGTTTTCATAAAATAAATAAATTAGACTAGACATCATAAAATTTTTTTTTCAAACTGTAGATTTTTTTGTATTTCTGCAATTTCAACATTCTGCCTTTTTTATCTATTTCCATTGTTACCATACTTTTATTTTATCCATCTTTTCATGCTCTTCTTTTTACATTTTTATCACTACCACTTACCTTAATATATAGTCATTGCTATGTTATTCCATTTTATTTGCAATTTTACCATTCTATTTTTTATGTTGTTTCATATTTTAATATCCTGCTTTTTTATTTGTTTCTTTTGTCATTCCATCCAACTTTTAAAATTTGTCTATTTGCTCCATTCATTCCAATCATTCCCATTTTCTATTTTTTTTTCTCCATTTTTGTTTGCATTTTTCCTTTTTACATTTCTTACAAAAGAAATGTATAGGATTCGCTCAAACTTTGAAAACTTCTTCCGAGGCCCGGAGGGCCGAGTCTCATATACCAATCGATTCAGCTCGACAAATTGAGACAATGTCTGTATGTGTGTATGTATGTGTGCATGTATGTATGTACAAAATGTCATGTAATTATCTCAGCAATGGCTGAACCGATCTTAACGAAACTAGTTTCAAATGAAAGGTCTAACGTTACCATTTGACACTATTATTTTTGTTTTTCAATATGTTGTTTACTTTTTGAGTCATGGGTGATCTTGTCAAAACAAGACGAGTTTTAAGCAAATAACTTTTTTAAAAAAAAGCGATAGCATCGCGCAAACTAGATAGAAGTAAAAATCTTATAAAAATACCTTTCTAACAAGCTAGAGATTGTCAAAATCCGTTCACGAGCGGCGGAGATATTAAACATTTTGTATTTTTATTCCTCCCTTACTAATTTTCACTAATTAAAAAGGAGACCTTTTCAAACAGAGTATTGTTTTGCTGGTGTTTTAGGGGCAAAACTAAACCAATTTTGAATATCGTGAATATATCACATCTACGTGAATTCGATATTGAAATAAAATTGTGAATTACCTCTATAATAAATTAACCATTTCTTTAAAATTAATATTTAAGTTTATTTCAAAGACAAAATAATGTGTTCGTAGGGAATTTTTTTCTAGAGTTCATCTATTTATCCCTTGGATTAGGCGTTGCTTTCAATCGTGAGGTAAATGTTGATGGTTTATAAATACATAGATCATCAAGTAATTCACCTAGTAGTGAGATAAAAGATTTCTTATATACTCGCGGCATCACCGAAAGCAACTGTATTTTTGAATCCCAAAACTCTAGACAAAATTTAGCTCTTTTGCAAGATTTAGGTTATTTATACTAGTCATGGCGTAAAAATTACTACTTACATTATTTATAATAAGGGTGTAAGGAAACTATATTTCGCATAATATACCTCTAAATATGAGGTCACGGCACTAAACATCATTTTCCATTTCTCACACACCCCCTCTCCCTTTCACGCTCTCACTTACTCTCTCACTCTCTCTCCCTTCCTTCGTGTTCCTGGTAACTGTCACGACTCACATATTTCTTGCTGTTTCTCAATCCATTTCTAAGTTGTGTGATAAGATCTTCTGATAACCTGAAACATTTATTAATGTCTAATCATGTGTGCGATGTAATTGTGAAGGTTTGAGAAGACAATACCATTTTTCTGCAGTTACAATGTAAATAGATGTTTACATTTTAGTGTATGAAAAAAAGCTTATTATTACATCCTACTTGGTAAGTAAATTATTTTATAGTCCTGAGAAGATTTGCAAAATGGGTTGGTAGGCGACCAAAATTCGAAAACTACTTCAACTCCAATTTAATTCAGTTCTATTCAGAGTTTTTATATACACAATAATTAAGGAAATTCATGGCTTTCTAGAAAAATATTCAATTTAACTGGGTAATATAAATGTTCAAAGATGAAAATTTTAATAAGAGACATTCCACATGCGTTATTTAAACTTTTCGTATCTGAATTGAATTTTAAATGAATCATATGCTCAAATATGTCAAGTGAAAAGTAAGAATATCTTTTTTGTGATGATATTATTGAAAATATATATTCATTGCATTGGTATGAACTATTATGAAGAATAACGAATCAAAGCCCAAAAATATCCACGAATTAAATCCGGGAAAATAAGTCTCTTAAAGACCCCATTCTCGATGGGGGCTACAAGTACAATGTTTCTTCTAACTTATCGTTGTCCATTTTTGCTCTATACTAAGTACAATTAAATTGATGTTTCAATGGCAGTCACAATTTGTAGAGAAGCGTTGGATGTACTGTGTACGGAAACGTTTGATCTGACTACATTTTTGCCATACACATTACTGTGTAACAACAAATGAACACGAAGAAACGTATTTATTCGCAGAAAATTAAGACTTGTAATGTCAAGTATGCCCATCCATCCAGAGCAGTTTTATATCAAGTGACACTTTCACTGGCGCTTGCGTTTCTAACAAATTAAATACTTATCCTGAAAATTTGAACCATTTCTTTTTCGTAGTATTGGTTTGTATAGGCCTCATTTATCCATATTTCCTGAACGAGAATTGCGAACGAAACAATATACACGCTATAAGGATGACTGGAAAAAGAGTACATGATTATCTACTGAATGCACGGCTTTTGTGCTATCGACATAGCCAAGAAACTTCACACTATTTATATCAATGCAAATGAATTTTGAAAATTCTACCTGTCTCATTCACGAATCGCATTCTTTCTCTGTCGCTCTCTGTTTAAGGGGTTTGAAAGCATATGTGGCCTTGTCTTACTTTACTATTTCAATTGATTTTCTATATTCTATTCAGTTTTTTTGAGGTTTTATTCGTGCAAGACCAGAAACTGCAAACTAATAAATGAGTTCTGCAAATTAATGAATGATCCAACAGTAACATGTGTAAGAAATTTCTCATCTCACTGCTAGGTGGATTAAGTTGGTTTTTTAAATTCATTCCAAAATATATTATTGACCCTTTATTTATCTTTCTCGTATTTTGGTACATGTTTTCTAGTTTTTAGCTTTTCGTTTTCCGTACTTTTATTTTTTTCTCTTTGCTAATTTAATATAGTTTTATTTATTTTTTACACATGTTCCTTAATCTTTCATTTTGCTCATTTTTGTTGTTCATTTTTTCATTTAACCTATTTTGGAAGTGATTTTTCAGTTTGCCATTTTCTAATAGGTTTGTTTTTTTGATTTTTCTATAAAACATTAGATTTGTCTTTTTTGCCATTATGCACATTTTTTCTTCATTTCACATTTAGGTTGTTGTTTGAATTTCATTTTTAATGCCTTTTTTCATTCTTTAAATAATCTAATCTATTTTTTCAATTTCTTGTTATTTTATAGATTTTGTGTGTTTCTATGCTATTTTTTGTTTTCCATTTTATTCGTTTTTGTTCAATCTATACCTTCCAAAACTCTCCTTTTTTTCATCTTCCCATCCTTCCAATTTTCCAATTTTTCAAAATCTTCCGCTCCATTTGTTTTAGTTTCTTAATGTTTATTTTATTTTTGTCTTTTATATCTATTCCACTACTTTTATTCATTCTTAACGTTTCATTCACTTTTTTCTCTTGCTTTAAATATTTCTTGTTTTCTAATGTTAAATTTATTTCATTATTTTCGAGCTTTTCAGTTTTATGCATTTTTATTTTATATCAATGTTTGTATTTTTCTTAGCTGTTTTTTTTCATTTTCATTGATTCTCAGAACTTTTCAACATCTGCCGATTTTTTTTATTATTTTCACCATTTGTTCAATAATGATCGACTTCTTTAATCTTTGCAATTTGTTTGTTTGGTTTCCTGTTCTCTTTTATCGATTTTTATAGGTTTTGTTTTGGTTTTTTGTTCTCGATTATACATTTTTTGACAATTGACTTTAATTTGTTTATGTGGCTGATTTTGCGATTTTTAGTTTTTCTGTACACTCTTTCAATATTAAGTTTTCTCTTTGTTTTTGCCTTTCTCATATAAAGAAAGGCTATGCAATCACTGTAAAAATTGACTTTTTACCCGACGCCCGGAGGGCCGAGTGTCATACACCATTCGATTCAGTTCGTCGAGATCGGCAAATGTCTGTGTGTGTATGTATGTGTGTGTATGTGTGTGTGTCATTTAAACGCACACAATTTTCTCAGAGATGGCTGAACCGATTTTCGCAAACTTAGTTTTATCTGAAAGGTATAACGCTCCCATAAACTGCTGTTGTATTTTTAGTTGATCCGACTTCCGGTTCCGGAGTTACGGGTTGAAGAGTGCGGTCACACAGCAAATTCCCATATAAACTGGTACCACCATGATGTTCAAATGATGTAAAACATGTCAAAATTGATGTAACATTAATCTAGTTTGCGGGCCTGGATCACTAATGATCAATCAAAGCAGCTTTGACCACATTGGCCACCTATGACGGTTCATGACGCCCCCGGGGAACCCGCCAAGTTCCTAAGCTAATGTCACACCCATTCCCCAACGAATTCTCTACCGATTTTTACAAATTTGATTTCAAATGAAAGATTACAGTAATACCATTGATTGCTGCTGAATTTCATTCGGTTCTGACTCTTGCTTCCGGAGTTACAGGGGTGTTAGTAAGGATACACTGGAATTTCCTATATAGATCGGTACAATCGTAATACCTCAGAGGCTAAAAATTATTGAAATGGTCACCAAATTACTTCTAATCGCAGATCTAGATCACTGATTGCCAATCAAACATTCTTTGAATATATTGTCCACTATCGACGATTCCGGAATTCCGGGCATTTTCCACAATGAAAGTCACATCAGTTCTTCGGTGATGACTGAACCGATTTTCTCAAACCAAGTCTCAAATGGAAGGCAAAATATGCAGTTAAGTATTGCGTCGCCGCCCCTTCCCCCGCTTTGCCCTTACACCTCCCTCCTTCATTACTCCCCTCCCTATGGACCACCCTCACGCCCGAATTTCCTTCATCCACCCCGTATACCGAAATAAGATGAAGGTTGTCTGACTCATCCTCCACTCCCACTCTACTAACCCCCCATTCCCTCCACTTTCAAACCCATTCCACCAACATTGCAAAATATAATCACATGAAGATAACATTGAACTCATGCCGATTAAGCTAATTAAATATTATTCTTTTGCCTTTCTCATATAGAAAGGTTATGCAATTGCTCCAAAAAACGACTTTATAACCGAGGCCCGGAGGTCTGAGTCTCATATAACATTCGACTCAGTTCGCCGAGATCGCAAAATATCTGTGTGTATGTATGTATGTGTGTATGTATGTATGTATGTATGTATGTATGTATGTATGTATGTATGTATGTATGTATGTATGTATGTATGTATGTATGTATGTATGTATGTATGTATGTATGTATGTATGTATGTATGTATGTATGTATGTATGTATGTATGTATGTATGTATGTATGTATGTATGTATGTATGTATGTATGTATGTATGTATGTATGTATGTATGTATGTATGTATGTATGTATGTATGTATGTATGTATGTATGTATGTATGTATGTATGTAGGGTTCGTCGCGGTTGCGATAATTACCGCAACCGCGCGGTATTTACCGCACCCGCACCGCAAAAACTGCGGTGCGGTGAGATACTTTTTCCCGCGGATGCGGTGCGGGAAATGAGCATTTACCGCGCGGTATTACCGCAACCGCGCTTCAAAAAATAATTGATAAAGTATGCAGTCTGCATTAAAAAGTGAATTAAAACTATGACTTTTACCATTTGAGAAGGACGCAACTAGATTTATTTTCTGAACGAATGCTTAGCAATCTCATTATTAGGAACATTTCTCTCTCTCTCTCTCTCTCTCTCTCTCTCAGAACGTTCGATTTTTATTTATTACCCTACAATAGAGAAACATGATAAACATTTAATTGCTCTAATTTCCATAGACTTGACAATGATTTGAAAAGAAATCCGAATATAATCTGTATTCGACCAATCGCTACTTGATTTTTTACATTTTGGTCATTCAAATATGATAAAACATACTGTTACTAAGAAATAAAATCTATAAGCTGTACCCAATATAATTTGGCACCATTATTTTTACGACATATTTTGAAAACTATTTGTTTTATACTTCAAAGAAAAAAATTACAAACGAACCTTTTCAAATACATAAAACGCAAAATCCAATCATTGAAAAACAATTGAATTTTTCTGTCAAATCCAATTACAAAATGCATCATTTCTCCTGATTCCTCTTGGTAATCGTGGAATTATGAATCCTTTTCAATGGCATTTTCTCGATAGTGAATTTTGATTAATTTGGAGAACTTAGAAATGAACTAATGATACTATGACTTAAAAACAATCCAAAGAATGTAATTATCATCATCAAACCAAACGAATTTGGAGGAATTTTTTTCGCGTGCGTCCATCGTTCGTCCAACTGGGAATATTTTCTACCATATTAACGAATAATTTTTTCAGTTAGGAGTATTTTGTAACTTTTTGAAAGTAAAGCTTTCGAAGTTAGTGTAGGGCATTGCGATTTTTGTTGTGTTTCTCAAAGTCTGCCTCAAGGTCTGCTGACAAATGTCAAAGTTATCCCAGATGCCAAATTTTGCATGGTCTGGACAGTTTTTGCCTTAATTGAAAATTTATCTCGAAACTTTAACGTGGGGGTTAGGTATTTTTACATAGAATCTGTATACAAAGTTTGAAAGAAATCGGTTAAGTAGTTTTTGAACACCGCTAATCATATTTTTCCAGATACCAGATTTTTGCATGGAAAAATTACAGCATGTTATTGAAATGATACACTATAATGTACAAAAGTTTTGATCAGTTCGCTTCACGCAAAGTTTCAAAAAAATCGAGAAAAAGTGTTTTTTTCACGCCAAAACCATTACCACTCTTAATAAAACTTGCAAAGTTGAATATTTTCATAAATGTTACATTCTGAGGAGTCCGTCAAAGGTAATTTTCGTGTAAATAAGAATAACATTTTACTATATATGGCTACACAAAACAAATGATTAATTTTTCTACACAATTTTTATAATAATTTTTACCGCATTTACCGCATTACCGCGCGGTGCGGTGCGGTAAATGCAATGCGGTTGCGGTAAGCGGTGCGGTTTTATTATTTTTTTGCGGTTGCGGTGCGGACTATCTATTTACCGCCCACATCCGCACCGCGACGAACCCTATATGTATGTATGTGTGTATGTGCGGATTTGTTAACAAAATGTCCACTTCGGTTTCTCGGAGATGGCTGAACCGATTTTTACAAACTAAGATTCAAATGAAATGTATCATATTCCCATAGGTTGCTATTGATTTTTTTTTCAACCGACATCTTGTTCCGGATTACGAGTTGAAGAGTATGGTTACAAAACAAAATTTGTTGATTTGTCCACATCGGTTTCTCGGAATTTTCTGAACCGATTTTGACAAACTTGATTTTAAATGAAAGGTCCATCAGCTGCTGTTGAATTTTGTGTGGATCCGAGTTCTGGTTCCTGAATTATAGGGTGATACGTACGATCACGCAGCAAATCCCGATTCTATCGAATTCTGCGATGAATGTAAAAAGGTGGAATTTTTTCCAAAATGTAAACACAACTGTTGAATTTGTAGATCTAGGTCACCTATGGTATTTTTGTTTCTATTTTATCCGTTTTTGTTCAATCTATACCTTTCAAAATTCTTCATTTCTTTCGTCTTTCTATCCTTCCAATTTTCTAATGTTTCAAAATCTTCCGGTCCATTTTTTTAGTTTCTTCATGTTTATTTTATTTTTGTCTTTTATATCTATTCCTCTACTCTAAATATTTCTTTTTATTAATGTTAAATATATTTTATTATTTTCGAGCTTTTCAGTTATATGCATTTTTATTTTATGTCAATGTTCGTATTTTTCTTAGCTGTTTTTTTTTCATTTTCATTGATTCTCAAAAATTTTCAGCATCTACCGATTTTTTTATCATTTTCACCATTTGTTCAATAATGATCGACTTCTTTAATCTTTGCAATTTGTTTGTCTAGTTTCCTGTTCTCTTTTATCGATTTTTATAGATTTGTTTTGGTTTTTTGTTCTCGATTATACATTTTTTGACAATTGACTTTAATTTGTTTTTGCGATTTTTAGTTTTTCTGTACACTCTTTCAATATTAAGTTTTCCCTTTGTTTTGTTTTCTTGTACAACTGATTTCCGTTTAGATAATGTTTTTAATTTTCGTAATTACTGCATTTTTAATCTTTCTATTTCTTCACTTTAACCAATACCACAGATAATAGACGTTTAGGCTAGAACAAAATTTCTTCAAATCCCTGTGTTAACTTTATAAACTTATAAACGTTGATAAACGTGTTTCACTATTGCCATCTGCGCAACGTGTTTGACAGCTGCCCTCTAACTGCACTGCATCGATCACTGCGCCATCTACAAACGTTTGCCAAACGTGTTTCAGACGTCTGATTTATTTGGAATTTCAGTAGCAGGTAGTTACACACGATTCAAATCGAGCCTAAACGTCTGTTATCTGTGCTAATACTATTGACAAAAATGGTTCTTTTCAAAGCCACCAAAACTTTTAAAGAGGTATTCAAATTACAATAAAGTATTAACAGCCCTACGTTTTTACTATCATTAGCTATACAAATAACTAGAGCAAAAAACTGGTACATAACAATATAATTTCAGTGTAATATACATAATATCATTAAGTACAATGGAGTTCAAACTTTAACTTTGTGGTGCACGGGCAATATACAGTGATGGGGGCCCGTACGTTGGACCCCCGGGCCCGTATTTTCTCTCTACGGCCCTGATACTGTCTGATCCAAACAAATTTGGACATCGGTTTTGTTAGACCTTTGCTCGAAACAGCCACGAAAAACTGTAGAAGCGATCGCGGTCATAACTAAAATTTATATTTTTGAAACCGTAGTATGTAACGGTAATGAGCTCAAAACGGGGACTTCACATTCACAAATAGTAATGTAAATGGATGATGGTTACCGAGCACTTATCAGAAAATTCCTGGTTGTCAAAACAGAGATCAAGCAGACAATTGTTGTTTAAAATTGAACGAAAGATATATCCAATATTCATTGACCTTTCAGTTAAACTTTTTGCTGACTTATTTGAATTGCTTCAAATCAAAAATATGACACAATTTTATATCAATTATCATAATATATTTTATCAGAAAATAGTGCATATGCATCACCAATTGAAATAATGTCTTCAATCAAATCGAACCGTTCAAATTGGTCACATGTATTTACCACATTGCGGTTGCAGTTCGGTAAATGCTGTTCAGAAACAGTAAGCGGTGCGGTTTTAATAAGTTGTTAGTGATTGCGGTGCGAGAAATCCATTCACCGCTCATATATCCGCTCCACGATGAACCCTGCCTACATCATATTCAACCCACTGTGAAGCCTTGTGTTGTGTCTGCCATCCACACAAGCAAACAGAAGCGCAACCAGAGCTAGCCTGCAGCGACCACGGAAGGCAATCGGCAACCGTGGCTGGCAACCTCCAACCTCCAAAGATCGTCTGCGGACTTTGCTTCTACAACCAAGCCGGGGCCTGTGCAAGCTAACCGATATGGCTAACAGCGTGTTTCGATTTTTACGCGCGCACACACGTAGAACCGCAGCACAGGTAGACCCCAACGGGGCCTCCACACGTAGACATATCCCATATATCATTTTCTATATTATGTCATTAGTTGAAATAAATAGTAATAAATTACATGGGAATAATGCTCGCTAGCCTACCCAGCAGCGATGCTATCGGCTAGCCTGGGGACGGATAGGTTCGTGGCACTATCGGAGTGGCGAGATCCGAAGGGGTCACCTCTCGCATCTCTCGGCTCGCTATATCTGTTCCTAATGATCTGAACATGTATTTCATCCGAGCCTTTCCGCGCAGACATGCTTCACCGGGCGGCGGATCGCAGCAAGCGTGTACGTACGCAATGTAAATTGACTGTAAAATTGTTGACTAAATTCTTTTGTCTTTGTGCGAATCTGGCAGGGTTGTTACGAAACCTCTGGCAAACGTGAGACGGTACCGAATCGGGCATCATGTGCGAATCAACGGGCAAGAGTCTCGACCGTGCTCTACTCTAGCGGTAGTGTGCAACGTAACGCAACTCGCCATTCAACTGTTGAATGGAATGGTTCATTCTCTGTCATAGTTGAGTTGGTCCGCCGCCGGCTCCAGTCTCGTTTTTGTGCATGTGACGGTTGAGATTACACCCAGGCTGGAATCCAACATTTTAAGGTGGAAAGGGTTTCGAGGGGGAGGAAATGTACATTCAATCGGACAGCTAGATGATTTACAGGGTTGCGTCGGGGATTTGATGCGATCCGGCAACGGGACGGTAAACGTTAATCATCAGTTTGACAGATTTAAGATCTCGGCCCATCTGGACCCGGCCTTGTACTAGAACTGTACCAGGTGGGCAGAGGGATGCATTGTAACCGATATCGTGTATCGGAACGAGGAGCAGTCCATCACTAGTAAAATACTTATTGCCCCAATAGCAATTTTAGATCCGGCTAAAATTGCTACTTGGGAGTCCGGTTTGGTGGATTTAGCCCTTTCACTACGCTCAGGCATAACGTAAATAAAAAATTCAATAGAAAGGTTAACGACCGCTTTGTTTGACGTTTGGTCATGGGTTCCTTGCAATATTTTATTGCGTCTATCATCTATGTTTCGAAGGTCTAGGCCTTCATCTTCAGGCCAAAATGCACTACCAATATTATCTTTGTTAAGTTTCATGGAAAATCGAATCATACACTCAGGACGAATTTCGCGCTAAATCGTATTCAGAGTTGGCAGCACCCAATGATTTCAATGAAATTATCAGTACATGAGAACTTTGTCACAAAAGCCATTTTGCATACATGATTTTTTCAAAAATGATCTAGACTGTCATTTGAAAAGGGCCAAACTTGTTTTACCAATTTTGTTTTCAAATGGCTATACTGTCCTTTTATGCAAATGTAATGCTAACGCCATCGAGAACATTTATCAGGAAATCCATTCTTGTATCTCGCTATGCCTGCAAAAGCAGAACCCAGTTACTAGGTATCTGTTCTGTACAAAATGTTTAAAATCCATCGTTAAACATAGCCAAGAGCTCTTTTCTTCTTTTTTTGCGAATATCGTTTCAATTCAAACTAACGTCTTTTTTGCAGAAAAACAGCGACACTGTGTTATCATTTTTTTCATTTTTATGCAATTCTTACGTACGCATACAAGCAGTGCTGAGCAAAGTGTGTCGCGTAGTTAAAACGTTTAGGTGGTTTTTCCAGTATTTTTGTGTAGATGCTCTAGATATGCTGCTAGAATACGGCAGTGATTCCGTAGAGGTAAACGATGCAAGTGTTGAGAATGTTGAGCCGCCAGATGCAAGTGGAATCATTAAGAATATAGCTTTCTCATCTAGGATCATTCATAAACCACGTAGACCAAAAATTGAAACTTTTTGAAGCCCCCCCCCCTAATAGACTTAAGTAGACTTTTACCAAGCCCCTCCCCCTTCCCATAAGTCTACGCAGATTTTGTTTTTTTTTGTTTGTGGAAAATGAGAAGTTGGCAATGAGCACATTATAATGTTCAAATAAAAATTAAACGTGAGTCGGTTGGATTTATTCCAAGCTTTCAAATATAAGCAACAACAACAAACATCGATTAATAACTCCTTCCACACTGGTTGTTCGTCTATCACTGCTCGAATCAATCAGTATCAAATCAAGGGAATTTATAATCAAATTATTTATCTCCGAAATACTCGTACTTCGAATTTTGTAAAGCTTTGAAAAAGGTTTTCGTTTTAATTTCACTTTACTTTCAGCTGCAAGTGTAAATTTAAAACAGCTTTCAAATATTTGTATAGCGGAATACTGTTTTTTAAAGTGAGTCACTCGAAAATATTTTAAAAGATATTTTGCTAATTAGTTAAATTAATTTTTAACCGAAATGCCACTTACACCAACAGTGCAGAATTGCTAAGCTAGCAGGCACTTTTTGCGCCTTACTGTGGTGCATTCAAAATTGATAAATTTTAGCAAACAATTTGAAATTATGCTGTCGATGTTTAGTATTATCTAGACTGAAATATTAAACCAAACATGCACAAAAATTTCACTTTTTGTGAACAAATTTCAATATTCCTAAGATTATTAGATAATATAAATTGCCTTATTCAATTAAATGGACGAAACTATCCAAATCTTTCCAAAATATCACAGCTTAACCCTCCGGAAGTCGCGCAAATGGCTCACTGAACGAACATCCGCTGGTGCCCAAAGACAATTTCGCTAGATTTTCTGAGCAGCGTGCACTCAGTGCACTAGCGCGACTGCCGGAAGGTTAACTCCAAATATTTATGTAGTAGAACCGGTTTGACGGAGTTGCACGGGGTCAAGACATAAAATTTAACGGGTGTTTAACGCTTTGTTGTAGAAGTTTAACTACACTGTTCGAACCACCGAAATTAATAGCACGAACACCTGCACAAATCGTAGATGGAGTTGCAGAATTGAGCATATCCATTGTCATATCAGACTTTGCAACGATCTACAATGACGTAGACTCGCTCAACTCCACATACCTGGCCACGTCCTTACAAGCGTTTTTATTTCATAATAGTCCTATCATCTACTTATGGAAAACAGTCGGGACCGAAACAGTTTTCATAGATGACAGAGATACGATCTCACCGGTATCCAAAATGTGAAAATCGTCCTTGCTTAAAGGCTTTTGATGCCACTTCTTAGGGATGAACGTTGTCGAATCTTCATGATCCATCGCTTGAGACAATATTGTTCCGGCAACAAATCTGGTGTTCAAAATTCTTCAAATTAGACGGTTTCATGCTGGGATTCACCCCAGCATCCTGGGATCTTCCGTTTCTGAAGCTGATTGCCTGCCGAATTGTTCTTCAGTTCTTCCCGAAAGACATTTCCACTTCCGCGAATCAACACTTAAACGTTTTCAGAATTTTACTTGAAACTAGTTTTTATTATGGAAAACTTCTAAAATAGCAACAAATGACGCAGGGAAAAAATAACACTCCTGTTTGAACCACCGAAATTAATGAATAAAAAATTTGAAAAAAACAATCCACTTATTGTTAATAATCGGGTGTTTTCTTGTTATCATGGTAATTTTAATGCCCATTTTTAGTTCATGCATTTAATAATCCACACAGCAAAAAAAAGTCGTGTAACTTTACGTCTTTGCAGATGCACATAAAAGGAGCGTCCCAATTCACTTAAATTTACATGTAATTTCATGTAAAAATGTGAGGTGCTCGGCTTTTCCTAGGTCATTTAGCCTGAGTTTTACATCACAAGAGTCACAATATTTAATTTTACATATCATAGCATGTAAAATCCTAATATCGGATGAAAAAATACGTAGGCAATGGTTTATGTCAAATGAAATTTTCATTTTTTCTAAGAGTGCATTCATGTCTGCTAACTACACACCAAAAAAAATTTGAATTTTATCGTTGACGTAATTGCAAACATGACACAATTCAAACCGTAATTTACGAAATGACGGAACATCATAGGCGTGCGCAGCCTTTTCCATTTGGGGGGGGGGCTAACAGCTTAAAAAATTTCAGTTATGTTAGGCCTTCATTATCAGTTGGATTTCTGGTAGAGATTCGATTGTAAAACAGTTATTTTTTTTTGTAATTGAACTTTACGTTGTTTCATTTATTTCCTGAATCTAGAAGAAATTAACATCAAACATTTTCAACTTCCTTGAAAAAAAATTCTCGTGGTCTTTAGCGTAAAATAATCGTCACGTTTTTTGCAATATGATTTTATGAAGTTTATAAAATTGAACATTTTTCAATCGCAGATAACATGAGAACTATTTATACAAGGAATTTTTCTACAAATAATTAAAGTTGTGTTTTGGTATGAGCAGTCTGAAAAAAAATTTAAAGCATTTTTTTATCATTTGACTTATCTATCCTGCAATAAGCAAGGCCAATTTAAAATTTAAAAGGGTAGCGATTTTTGGAAGTATGATTTAGCATAATGCGTTATCAGAAAAAAATGATGCGTATTTATTGTGGTTTAAGGACACAATGTGAGTTTTTGCGGTTTTTATTCCTCTCGAATGAAAATTTGAACTTTGGGCACGATACCTGCCTTTAATTTCTGCACAAGCTGCTGATCAACATCGCCGGCTGCTTTTTTCCAGTATCTAGTCATTAAAATAACATCCTTAGCCATGTTTCCATTCTATATATTTAGAGTACATAGACTTGGTTTGGGTGGAATTCCTATATACTTCGATTGTGTGGAATTCCGGGAGATTAGGGGGTTCAACCCCTTCTCATGTACGTTGACATCATTATACCGGTACAGCTATTGTACATTCTTACTGTAGTGGTTACTCGCCAAATCTGGCAAAAACTGGGGAGAGCCCCGGTGATACCTAATTAGTCGCTAGACGCTTTTCAGACCATCATTGATGTATAACTCGTTGTTGGTTGTGATGAAAATTGGAGTCTTGTGGCTGTAACTGCAAATTTACTGCCAGATGATATACTTTTTCCGGCAAACTTGTCCGCAACAACAATTTTATACTTATTGGGAACATCTCAGTGATCTTTGGCAACATTAAACTTATGTCCCGGAAACTGTTGAAAGTCAAATTTGATATACGTTTCATCAGCCTTTTATTGCATTTATTGAATTTGTTCAGATCATGATCATACGTCATTCAGACCCGCGATTTTGGCCATAATGTTTTGCTTTACGGTCTAGTTTGATTGCTTGATAGCGCTAAACTTGAAGAATACTTCCCACATCCATGCCCGAAATTCCTGGATTAGCTTTGAAAGTCTTCATGAGTCCTGACGCAGTTTCTGCACACCAAAAAATTCTGAATTTTATCGTTGACGTAATTGCAAACATGACGCAATTTGACAAGCCGTAAGTCACTAAATGACGAAAAATAAACGTGTTCCGTTTAATTTTACACGAAACTTACACTTTACATGCTCAATGACATAAAATTACACTTACAATCATTCAGAACTAGAGCTTCCATTTCCCGAGGGTTTTCAGCTTCCCGGGATCCGGGAAATAAATAATAAATTTCCCGGGAAATCCCGGGATCCCGGGAATACAGAAGAAAAATAGAAAGGTTAATGATTTTCTAGAAAACAAAAGAATAAATTGAAAAGTTTTCAAACCCGTTTGATTGCATGTATATCGGTCCTAAAGCAGTTGTCAGAAGATGGCGATTTGGTGTCCTACACATCATTCAATCATTTGATAACTCGTCAATAAGTTTACGCAACATCAACTTTTTCTTGGCTATACGTATAACCTAAATTTTGGTAATTACGATTACGATTGGGACGATATACTAAACGCAGCTACTGGAGTTACTGTCCAAAATTGGATTTCGTTGTTCTGATACGATGGAATGTAATCAATTTAATGCAAAGCACCTTGTTTGGTAATTTTGAATGAAAAGATTGAGCTGAGTCAGGGTAATGTGTAGTTACTTCCGATCAAAATCATTTCCGTCACAGTAGGATCAGCATCATTTTGAATTAAGTGTGAATCAAAATCAAGCAGAAAACTGTGCAGCGATCTATGAAGCCTACCAACGATTTCCTGTTACGGGAAAGTATCTGGATTGCTTGATCGCATCCCTTCAAAAATCCTGCCTGCATCCTTGAAAGCGACATTCAAAGAGTTCATACATCCAAAAATTTACAGATATTACAGTTATGGTATAACAAATAAGACGAAATATACATTCGATGAACCGACCAAATATTGCTGCAGACGTTCTAGAAACATTCCTTATTTTAAATAGCGTTTGCGTTAAGCATGATATCACTACAATCCACCCAAGTTTTGAAACAAACACACATCCGACAATAAGTTAGTGTTGGTTTCTGATCAGGCGAAGCCGAAACGCAACACAGTATGAAACACACATCGATTTTTTAGGAAAGTAACGCAATTTCCATTACTAATTTAAGACCTAACTATTAAAATAAATTATAAAAAGAACTGTTAAAAAATCTGATCAATCGGCTCATCGGTTGCAGAGATATCGTGCGCATCACTAACGCTTCTATATGGAAATGATTCAGTACAACGGTCAGCAAATTAATCCATTTTTGAATGAAAAAATCAACATTCTTTAGCAGTGTTTTGAGTATGACTTGAACTATATACCTAAAAAAATCACGAAAACATATCAGTGAGCCTAAAAATATATAGTCCATTGATCTGCAAATCAGTTGAAAAAGCACAATCTGCATTCACTACTCAATCCAAATGTTTGCCGGTAAAGATATTTCCTACAGAATTTCATTCGCAGAAGTGTAAAGTCTTTTGGAATAAATTAAAAATCTTTTTTCCCAGGATTCCCGATTCCAGGGAATGAGAAAACATAATTTCCCGGGAATCGGGAATCCCGGGAAATCCAAAAATCCCGGGTTTCCCGGGAAATAAACTCCCGGGATGGAAGCTCTATTCAGAACAAATGCCATATGCGAAGTAAAATTACGTGCTTTAAAAATTCAACGTCATGTAAAATTGGAATCAAACGTAAAACTAAGTCATTTTTGATGCTCGTATATGTCAGGGTCAGGAGACGTAAATTTACATGATTTTTTCTAGGTGTGTGGTACAGCTTCGACGACACCGCTTCGACGATGGCATCTTCTGAACAGCAGACAAACATTACTTGAAATCTGTTTGTAATGAACATATAGAGGTGGGGGTGGGCGTAGCGTAGTTGGTAAATCGATTTCCTTGTACGCAGTGCACCTGGGTTCGAGTCCCGACTCCGCACATAGGGTTAAAACTTCTATAATCGATATAAAAGACATAGAGGTTAGGATATTGTGCTCATCATACTCGGGTATTTATTTCTTTTGTGCAAAATTAATTCTTACTTCTTTTCCATCGCTTGAAAATTTAAGAACACATTAAATTTTTTGCGCAAGGTTAAGGTTCAAGCTTCCGGAACAGACCACAAAGAGCACTGCACCGGATAAGAAGAAGTATCGTTATTCTAAATTCGTTACCTTCAAATGTTTCCAAATTGGACTTTTTTTTTGTAAATTTTAAGAATTATATTGGGAAAATTTTGTTAAAAAATCAGAGTGATTCTCAACATACGAGCTATTTCAATTTTAATTAATCCAAAACTCAACAATGTGAAAAGTTTTATAACTGAACAAAAAACCAAAAATAAACATAATCAATAAAAAGTAATTTTTAACTAGTGGAAAATCCATAAAAAAATCATTTTGAGATATAAAAAACAACAAAAATTAGTATCTCTTTTGAATTTACGTAATCAGATCAAAATATTTACGAAATATAATATTTCTCTATCTCGCCAGGATTCGGTAGTAGATTATGGTTCACTGACGACGTAAATTATAGCGCATTCAAAAAATCCGGATGATCTTTGTTAATCTATTAATTGTGATATATTATCTCCACTGTAGGATTTATGCTTGAAAATAATTTTTATCTCGCTTTTGAATTTTTTAATTTTGTTTTATGATGGGCCCTTATCTTATAGTCACGAAAAAATAGTTAGGAAAGGAATCAATTTCTTTCGAAAACATTGCTATTTGTGGCGACCGAACAATCCGGATATTTGATGCAAAGCATGGTCGAATGCATTAGAGTTTTTCTGGAAGCCACTTTCCAATCACACTCCATACACATATATTCTTCGATTGCATACCTCCAGCGAGGGCAACGTTTTCCCCAAAAGTCGACGACGCCTTGCAGATTGTCTACCTACGTATTACATGCCCAACATCCTCCCGACGTAAGCCTGCGTGTGTAATACGTACAGTTCGTTGCTCATGCTACAGGGTCATTTTTCATTTTCTTTTCTTCATCATAGTATTTAGTAGTAAAGTAGTAGGTTGGTAGAACTTATGTTTAGTCATTTAGTCTCTGATCGACGCCAATTCCGAAGTCTTTCATGAAACCAAGAAGCATGTGATTATGGTTTCGTTTCTTCGTACACTGTATCGTATCGTATTTTCGAGTGCATCTCCTTCAATTTATCTTTTAATCTGATCAGCAGCCCGCAAGTAGTATTGTCATAAGGCAATGGTCCGTAGTTTGCCTTCTGGTAACCCGCTGTGATAACGACTGATAAAATATTCTGTCAATAAGCGCTGTTTGCTAAACAGAACAGGGGAGAGTAGCTTATAAGCGGTATTGAGGCGCTTTATGTCTCGATAATTATTACAGCCGAGTCTGTAGACTCCAAACCATTCCTAATGCAATTTTTTTTCCATCCATCATCACGATTGCGTGGATGATCACTTCGTGCCGTTTTAAAACACCTGAATATTTTTTTAGACTGCCTCTAGCATACTAGTCCATAATTCTCAAGCCTTATGCATCCCTGTCATGATTGTCTTTTTAGCGGCGTTCAGTTCACTACACTGTTCTAACATAAAACCAGTTTGAGCAATAAGCTCCTAGTCTGATTTTTCTCATCTGCTGCTCGTTGGCACTTCACATCGAACCAGTTTCCTCGTGTGTCACCCAATAGTTATGTGACTGCTGAACTGGTCGCCCTATGAACGTGCCGCTACGTTGCGATCAGGTGATCTCTTATTGGTCATTCCTCAAAACTTTTTGTCCTAAAGCCGGAGTTATATATCTCAGAAATTTAAAGTGTATTTTTTGGTATTCACTATTAAACTATGTTTATTAATATATTTTTTCAGTTTGCCATGATCTTTTCATATGTTTCATAAAAATGAAAATTTAGAGCCATAGTACTCAAAAGAGAACAACGATTTAAAATATAAAGATCGGAAAACTAGAAGTGATAGGGTCATTAGGAACAGGCTTAAAATATTCTGGACAAATCTTTTATCTTCTGTTGGTAGGAATCGAGCTTAGGCAGAGTTACTACGAATTGGTCAAATCTAGCAACATGTCTCACGGCAACAGCAGAGTTGTCCCTCTTTACCATGAGAGCCGACAGATTTCCTATCTCTATATATTTCAAATCCTTTCATAACTAGAATTTTTATAACTTTTGCTACATAGTAATCTCTATCTAATTTAATGTCGTTTAAAGGAAAAAAATAGAAGTAGAATACGTTGTTATCCAAACAAATAACATCTATATAATTCCAAAAGTTCATCTATTATTATATTGCTGTTACATTTTAGAAGAAAGTTGAATGTTTCTCTTGTTATCGCTTTCCATCTAATACCTCCTGGAATCGCCATATATGCCTTTGTAATAAAAAGTTTAAATTTTTAGTTAATGCAAAAAATGAAATTGATCACGAGCACTCTTATATTTTTAAGTCGGTAACCGAATTTTTGATGCAATTACTGCTTCTTCTCAGAAAACTTATCTTGTTATCGATAGAGATTCCTGATTTCAACAAGCTTGCGCCAACTATTGACTTTAACGAGGCGTTCTAAGATTACAAGGCCTGTTTAAATGTTTAAATTGTTGTTTAAATGAGTTATGTAATAAGATTCACATGTTTCTCGTATGTCTTCAACAATATAATCATACTTATAAAAGTTTTTAAAATTTCCAGAACATTAGGGGGGCTATAGCCCCCCCCCCCCCTAGCCCCCCCTTGCGCACGCCAATGCGGAACATTACCTTGTTCCGTTTAATTTTACATGAAACATATACGTTACATGCGCAATGACATAAAATTACACTTCCTACCATTCAGAACAAACGCTGTATGTGGAGTAAAATTACATGATTTACGAAATTAAACGTCATGTAAAATTAAAATCAAACGTAAAACTAAGTCATTTTTGATGCTCTTATATGTCAGGGTCAGGAGACGTAAATTTACACTATTTTTTCTAGGTGTGTAGTAATGTCTCAGATATTCACGACTGCAGGATTTTCGCAGCAAAAATCTTTTGTGCAGCGGAATTTTGGGAGATCGTCTTTAGAATTGCCATTGTGGGTTATTCATAGAACTTTTCATGAGACCAAAACTATTTTTTAATGCAGGCAAGAAACAAAATCGTGTCGGGTTGTTATTTTATTCAAAAAATTACGTGAGCTCTAGGTTGAGTGGTCGCTTAAAGCAGTGAGTCTCAACCAGAGTTCCGCAAAGAAAAATGTATTTTCCAAGTGTATATTGGAATTTCAAATCTTGTTTCCTAACGAACTGAAAATAAAATATTGATAGCATACAAAATCGATGTTTATCCGTGAAAGTCTGCAGCAACCCAGGATGATTTCTAAGGGGTCCGTGGTATGAAAAAGGTTGAGAACCGTTGGCGAGTAGTTACCTCAATAGTGTACGTAGCTTCGAAGTGTCTGCATAAATACATCTAGCTAGGTCAACTAGTATAATGAACACAACTCTCTTTTAGGTTGAATAGAGAATGGGCAAAAATCGAAAACGAAAAAAGCAGTTTTTTCCACACCGTGTGGCAGATCTTCATAAAAATCAATCAGCCTATGTAGAATGTTTTTACAGTAGTGCTGATTGATTTTTATGAAGTTCTAACACACTGTGTGGAAAAAAACTACTTTTTTCGTTTTCGATTTTAGCGCTTTCTCTGTGCAACCTTAAATCCTATTTATAAATAGGAATACGAGAATAACAAAAAACCAAAGTCTACGTGGACTTTGACAAATACCCCCCCCCTCCCCCCTCATAGACAAACGTAGGCTTTTGCTAGACCCCCCGTCCCCCCATGGGTCGACGTGTTTTATGAACGGCCCCTCTTTAAAGCCTAATCATGTTACCAAACGGCAGTTGGCCAAATAAATACGCATTAATGGCAGCTATCTCTAAAAGAAACGAGATATTCTTTCTTTCAAAATAGCAAGCATCAAATGGTAAAAAGGCGACGCACTGCGTTGGCATTGCGAAACATCAAACATTAAGAAGACATGCATTCACCAGTACACATTGGATGATGAACGGAGTATAAGTCAAACAGTTTGTGCAACTTTTTTCATGAACACCTATAGAATATTCAAGTAATAGTAAGCAAGCAAAATTGATTTCAAGAAGCAATCGGAATGATAAAATCCCCGAAAAATTCAATACAATCCAAACTTGGAAGAAGTTGAAAAGGATGTCCTGTCATATTCACCAACTATCTCACATTACAGACGGAAGCACGCTCCAAATGCTTTATACTTGCCATCCGATTTATCATGTGCAAAGATGTATGAACGTTTTAATTGTAGTTACTCTTCCTATTATAAAGTTATTTCGAAAATGAATATTCGTTTTACGAAGCTAGGACACGAGCAGTGTGAAAGTTGTCGAGAGGCAGATCAACATTTCCGGAAATCAGGGAATTTTAAAAATATAGAGGAGCACGATAAACTCATAAAATCTAGCTTTCCAGATACCGCCAAAGTAGCAAACGATGATGTCGAGTTCGTTTATGTATGTATCTGATAATTCTGAGATGAGTATTACAGAACCAGAAGAAAATTGTCTAATCTGCCTTTCTTGGCAAGAACACAAAAATCGTGCGATTGCTTCAAGGACAAGAATATGAAAAAGACAAACTGCCACAAGATGGACTTGTAGTATCTGTTGATTTACAAAAGGAATAATTTAATATAAATAATGTTGTAATTTTCAAAACCCCGTTTCGATTCAGGTCGTTCAACTACCTCGAATGAAATGTTTTGCAGAAGTCATCTTTTCAAAACGAATCGTTGCCATAAATGAGACATTTACACCTCTTGGGAGTTGATGTTGCACATGATTTTGCTGGTTAACTCATCTCTAATTTCCGCAGACCTGATTGTGTTTCAATATTTGGAAAGTGGGCATACATTTATGTCTATCGATGCTTTTCACGCGGCGGTCGTAAGAAGCTTCAAGAGGACAAATCAAGGTGAATTGCATACATTTAATGATTTCGTACGATGTGTTCAAAATGCAAATACTGAAACAAAACCAGTAGTTACTGTTATGGAGCACAATGATCCCTTAATTCCATATATGAAGTTCAAAACTTCAGTTTTCAACCAACTAAAAACACGACCTAAATTTGCTGAGATAAAAGCAGTGAAATTTGTGGATTTTGAAAGCGAATGTGCAGCATTGTCCCATATTCACTAAAAAAAAGGTCAAGCAAATTCTTGCTCCTACATTTGATCTTACTACGTCTATGCAGTTTCGTATAGAAAAAAAAGGAATTGACAAGGATCGGAAAGAAACAATTGGTCGGAGGCCATGTCCACAAATGCCTGCTGAAAAGCAATATTTTTGGAAATCTCTTCCAGAAACAAATATCACCGAGGACTTTTAATTTCTAAATAAACTGCAGTTCATCATATTTAACGCAAACTGCATTTAAGTATACAAAAACAATCGGAAATTTTCTGACGACATTTTCAATACTATTTTTCTGTTATTGCTCCACCAACCGCGATGTATATTGCTGCCACAGCTGGTCTTTCGGTGGCGGATCAATATTGACGAGAATGGGTGAAAATCTATATCCGGAATAATATTTTGTTCCACTAGTCCCTCTGCTACCACTAAATGTACAAGTTCTTAGTCTTACGAGGGTTAACTTTGTACCTCTTATTGTACGATGACCGAAGCTAACTGTCTTTAGCACGCACAAACACGTTGAATTCGCTCAAACGCCTTCATAGTCTCCTGTATGATGGCCGCTGAGATCACTTCCTTTCGCTCTAGCTATCTACCGTATAGAACTCCGTGTTCCGTCACCGAGAATTCGTCGCAAATAGTCCAACTAATAAAACTTCGGAAACTGCAGCAAAATGTTGCAGAGAAAAAAAAAACTGACGGAAAAACTGAACTGTCTCGAAAGAGACCTCGACTACTATCTCAAATTTTTTGTCAAATGGCTATAGTCTAAAAATGACAAATCCTGCCAAAAAAATGTTGTAGGTGCGATTTTTACAAAATCAGTCATATATATGAATAAAAATATTGAAAAAATTCTTCATCGACTCCTACACTGAAAAAAATCGATTTAAAAAATGTAAAGTCGGTTTACAAAAAAACCCTCTTTTTTAATCCATTATTAGACACATAAGCGGTTACAGCAAAACAGGGCCGGGTATCAGTATAATAGTAATGATTTCTCGTTTCATTGTATCTTTCACAATACCATAACACATGGTCGAAGTCTGCATATCCGTTTCCACATGGGCAAATGTTGGAATAGGCTAAGTTTATTCGGTACAAATGGGCATCGAGCGTGTAAAGATTTGACATTAGACGACTCATGTTTTCTATCACGGCGCGCCGCGGTGTGGCCTACAAGGTTTATCATCTACTTCTGGCTGTATGGAGAAACAGTATCTTCCGAGTTCACTTAATTTTCTCAGAGATGGCTGAACCGATTGGCACAACCTCAGTTTCAAATGAACGGTATAACGTCTCCTATAAGACACTTTTGAATTTTTATTGATTGAACTTCCTGTTCCGGAGATACGAGATGAAGAGTGCGGTCACACAGCAAATTCCCACATAAACTGGTAACCCTATGATGTCCGAATGATGTAATACATATTCAAATGGGTTCAACATTACTTGGATGTGCTGGTCTAATTCGCTTATGACCAATCAAAGTAGCTTTGACCACATTGGTATAATATGAAGTTCGGTGTTGAACTCTCCATCTACCCCTCTACCTCCTCCCACTCAAGCTTTTCATGATTTAACATTTTTCTCTGCTTCTTAACAGGTTGAATAGAGTCTTCTCAAAATATTAAGTTCCGAAGACGAGAGTTCAATTTTTTACAGAACTTCGAAGGTGAAATAGATGATGAATTCTGAGGAAAACTCTTTTCAAACCTAAGTTATTCAAATGAATATATCTTTTTAGTTAAGATTCCGATTGGGGTCAAACTGATTTCATTTGAAAAGTTATTCGCTGGATTTATAGCTTCCATTCGATTTAGTCGATACAAGCCTTTTTTCTCGCTCAGACATGAAAAACAAATAATAAATCGAGCAATAGTTTAAAGTTATAATGTTCAAAGTGGCTGTACTTTTTTTTTAAATGGTTCGGAAAGATCGCTTGTTGTTCATTATACTTGAAAATTAGTGTACTTTCCTAAAATAAATATCTTGTTTTGCCCCTTTCTGCCCCGAGGTATGAAAAAAGGTGATTTTTCATGATACGTCTGAAGGAGACGCATGGTAGCCTTTGACTACCCAGGGTTCGCAATATAATTTATAGATATGTCTTATCATTATCAACAATTAAAAAAATGTGCATTCTGATAAAAAATTCACCGAACCTAATTTTTTGAAAATGAATTTTCGGAAATAGTGCACTTTATATTCGTAAATGTTGAATTTTCGAACCACCCTAAGTGCCAAAATTTTTAGGATTTAAAAAACAAAAAATAAACATCAAATATGAATTCAGCGTCACAAAATTACCCTAATGTGAAGTTTTCATCAAATTCGGGCCACTTTTGAGGTTTTGTCCGACTTTTGTATGGAAGGTGATCACTGTGCGTCGCACCTCCCGCCCTCTCAGATCAACTTCCCACATGCATTTCCTTCATCCACCTCGTATACTACAATAAATTGGACGATTCCTGACGCATCCTTCCCCTCCCACTAATTATATCCCTTCCCTTCTCCACCATGAAGTTAACATGAAGACAACGCTGATTAAGCTATAAAAATACTATATTTTTATTTGTTTCAAGTGTGTCAGTGTCGAAATGTTGCTTATTGGGTTCGTGACAGTCGTGCTCTTATATATGCTTATTTTTTTTTTACAATGGAGAAGACGATTACGTCCTAACCCAGTACACGTGCTATTGGTAATTGTCCAAGCTACCACACGGGGTGTACTGGGGGCGAGTCGGGCTCAACCAGGGGGCCATACCGACTAAACTCCATTGGGCTCCGCCATCTATCCCCAGGAACTATCTTTCGGCATTACTTCTGGGGGATGGCCGTACTTAACGTACGCTCTCACTCGTGCTTTACATTCGCACGCCTCGAGGTGTCTGTAGCGATAGGTACCAGCAATATACTCTACGTTACGACCATCACATCTCGGCATAGGCAGACCATACCTCCGTCTATCATCCGCCAATTCACTCGCTCTACCGCCATGCATCGGCGTGGCTATCGCGGTTGCAACCGCTGTGCCACCATTGCCTCAGCATTAGCAAACCATTCATTCATTTCTCCGCACCTAACCCATTCCGCTCTAGCTAACCAAGCCCAAGTCCGTCATACTCCTCGCCTGCTGCTCGGCGCTCCATGCTCTCTGCAGCCTGCAGGCAATCTGAGTGGTAGCAGTCGAAACTGCGTTCTACTTCTCTACCGCTTGGCACATCCCCTGTACAAGGGTATCAGGGGTTGTGTCCAAGCCGCAGACGTCTAGTATAGCTCCTCTTTCGACGTCGAAGCGGGGACATACGAATAGTATGTGCCGTGGGTAGGCAGATATCACTCTGAGACACATCACGCGATAGGTGCTCTCCAATTTGCGACGGTAACTGGTAACTTTCAGTGCCCTCGCCCAGGACGGTCCACCGTACCTAAGGATAGATACGGCGACACCGGCCAGTAGCCTACGTCTACTGGCACACACCTTGGAGCTATTGGACATCATCCTCGATAATGCCGCAACAGCCACCGAAGCCTTCTTGCACGCATAGTCGACATGGCTGCCGAAGGTCAGCTTGTCGTCTATGATGGCCCCAAGAATCTTCAGACTCCGCTTTGAAGTTATCTCGACTTCTCCCGCTTGGATAACTGCTTGTTGTACCGATTTGCGGTTATTTACAACCACCACCTCCGTCTTGTGGTGGGCGAGCTCTAGGCCTCTCGCGCTCATCCATTCCGCCACTATGCTTATCGCGTGTGCCGCCGTTAGTTCTACCTCGGGGATTGACTCCCCGTAGACCGCCAGGGTGACATCATCGGCGAAACCGACGATTTTCACACCCGGAGTGAACTTTAGTCTCAGAACCCCGTCATACATAAGGTTCCATAATACCGGGCCCAGGATTGAACCTTGCGGGACTCCTGCGGTAATAAGAACACTTCGCTGACCGGCATCGGTATCGTATAATAGTACACGGTTCTGGAAATAGCTTTCCAAGATCCGGTACAGGCCCACCGGCAGACCAAGCCGGTGTAACGAGAGCGCGATGGCATCCCAGCTTGCGCTGTTGAATGCGTTCTTCACGTCAAGTGTCACTAACGCACAGTATCGAATGCCCCGCCTTTTCCGTTGGATCGCTATCTCGGCAGTCCTTACCACTGAGTTGATAGCGTCCACCGTGGACTTTCCCTTTCGAAAACCGAACTGATTACTTGACAGGCCCTCCGTACCTTCTGTGTATGGAGTTAGCCTGTTGAGGATAATCCTCTCTAGCAATTTGCCCGTCGTGTCAATCAGACAGATTGGTCTGTACGCCGATGGGTCACCAGGCGGCTTCCCGGCCTTCGGCAACAGTACCAGCTTCTGCCTTTTCCATCTATCCGGAAAACGGCACTCGTCAAGGCATCTCTGCAAACGGCACTCGTCAAGGCATCTCTGTATGGGTTCGCTATGATCGCTGCCTTGAGAGCGCTGTTTGGAACTCCGTCCGGTCCTGGAGCTTTGTTCATTGCTAGGGAATTAGCCACTGCGAGTAGTGCTTCATTCGTCACCGGAGCCACCATTTTGGCCGCGTCCGCACTGTCTCGTGGTGCAGGTGGCCAGGGACTTGTGGCTCGAGACGGGAAGAGTGCTTCGATAATCGTCGGCAACCGGTCCGGAGACCGTTCTGGGGGTGAAGAGCCCCCTTTGGTCTTGGTCATCACGATCCTGTAGGCGTCACCCCACGGATTCGCGTTGGCACTCTCACACAGGTTGTCGAAACACGCTCTCTTGCTGCTTTTAATGGCCTTGTTAAGGGCCAATTTCGCAACTCGAAACACTTCACGGCGGTTCTCTCTTGCATCCTCGGTGCGGGCTCGCTGCATCCTACGTCTAGCTTGTAGACAAGCTGATCGTAGGGCTGCGATCTCTGCACTCCACCAATATACCATTTCTTGGCAGGGTTTTCTTCGGCATAGCGGCGTCGCACGCGCGTGATAGAAAAGCTACCCGCGCATCCCCGCTTAGACTGTCGGTGTTGGCCTCCAGTCCCAGGGCCGCGGTGAAAACTTCGCTGTCGAAGTGATTGGACTTCCACCCGCGTACCTGACAGGGATTACCCACCCTCGGATGCTGCACACCAAAGTTGATCCGGAAGCGTATTGCTAGGTGATCACTATGGGTGTAGCCCTCGTCTACCCTCCAGTCTATGTCTCGGACCAGACTTGGACTAGCAAACATTACGTCAATCCACGACTCGACCCCATTCCTACGGAATGGGCTAGCGGAACCATCATTGACTAGCACAGCGTCGAGTTTCGCAAGCGCCTCCAGAAGCGCTTGGTTCCTACTATTTGTACAGCGGCTGCCCCACTCCACCGCCCAAGCGTTGAAGTCACCCGTCAGTCATAACAAACGGCTTTCGACCCACCATGTCGGATCAAGTGTAATAAGAATGTAATAGACATTCCCACAATGTTTTATTGAATGTAACCAGACATTAAATCATAATTTGGATAAATGAGAAAGGCACAATCGCACCACTAAGTGGATTAAAATAGATTTTTTATTTATTTTTTAACCGGCAATCGCAAGATTTTGTAGTATTGTATTGTGGCTGCAACCTAACAGGCCATTCGCCCTGGATTTCCATCCTTTGTTTATAGATATTATATCTCGCTCTCTAACTCTCGCAATTTTTTACCTGGATCCAAAAACCAAAGTTTTTTAATTTTATGGAACAATAGCAAGGATTGAAACTTTAAAAAAGCAAGGACCTATTAAATAAAAAAGCGGCCACAACACTGTTTACAAAAAAAACTTTCCACAAAGTATATGTTCACAATTTATACAGACGTTACGGTCATACAAATGGTTCTGGGCACGTCAAGGAAAAAAGATTATCACATGACTGTGCATTTGTAGATCTTGTCATACTTTAGGTCTCGGATAAAACGCCAGAACAGCTAAAAAAAGCAAAACCAATAAAACCCAGTAAATACATCTCAGTTAGCCAGTGACGACAGTACAACAGAAACATATTATGTGACATATTCAAAGACAGACAGCATGCCACGTTTGAAGTGTTAATAAACAGCCCGGACGGACGACATACTAATCTAGAGAAATATAAACAAGACAAATGCTTGTTTAATGTACTATAAATTTTGCAACTATATCCCGTGTATGTAAATGCGCATACTGTCGTTCATCGTCTGCGGTTGATGTGTGCCCAAATGTCCGTGGATATGGCGGGGTCGCCTCATTCTCCGGTGTAGGACAGTTTTGTTGTTTTGTTGCACATGTACAGAACCGGGTAGGTAATGGGGTTTCCCCTCTTTCTCGACCACTCGGTGATAGTTAAAATGTCGTTTAATGGCCTGGTGATATAATAATAATAACGCTAAAATAAATCTATCCGGGATATATAGCACTTACACCGAAAGTGCTATGCATCTACCGTAATGGGATCCAGTTTCGCTCATCTTCGATTATTATATTATAGGATGATTTGAGAATATCTAAACCATGGCGAAAGTAAATGGCGGATAACAATTGAAATCTCAAAAGTATGAACAATATTTGAACGAAACTTGGTTCTGGGTGAAAGTTGGAGTGTTGACATTGTATTATATAAATACACCGTGTGATTATTGAGGCAATAAACAAGAGTAGTTTGCACAGTGTTGTGCAACGCAGTTGAGTTTTCTGATAGACGGGCTCTAGAATTATGAAAATGCATTCTTTTTATTACTCAGGAGTCAATTTAGAGGTAGAACTTTAAATCATTAATCACTTAACTCGTAAAACTTCATCCATGCTGTTATGAAGCTTGTCATGACATAAGTACCTGACCTGTTGGATAATAATTATTGAATAACATATAGTTTTGTTGAAGAATTCGTAGAATATTGTTTGGTTGAAAAACACATTCGCACATCAGTCAAATTTTGTATCGGTTCCTTCACCCAACTCGAATGGAATATGCAACCAGCGGGCATCACGCAGGATTGTCCGTTCGATGGCCGATTGTATAACCTTACTCTGTGGCATAAAACATGATCGAGACAGTACTAAACCTTACCTACCGTCCTTGGCCGACATGTTGCTTGCATAAGTCAATTGAATCTAAATTAGGCACTGCCTGGTGTGCGCTGCTCCGGCGGCATGTTGTAGATGGCAGGTTCAGATGCAGCAAGTTTGCGAAATTTCGCATTCAGTTGCTGCCAACTAGACACCATAGGCCACGGGAATGTCAGTCACTCACTGTCAACTGGGAGCTGCTGCTGTTGAACCGACCTGAAGGTGCAAACGACTACCAATATGTAGATTGTAGCTGCAGTGTTATGCGATGAATGAGATGTATGTGTTGCGGTGATCGGTTTACGTAAGGCAGATTTTTAGCTGTGAAAATTTCCGAACGTGTGTTATGCGACTAACTTGACCAACTCTGACGAAAAAAACCGCACACCATTCAGCAGCGAAGCGTAATCGCCAACCACTCTTCGGCACAAGGTTCGAATAATGTCCGACAGCTTAGTTATAATTTACTCTATTAAGCAAAAGCTAATAAATAAATTAACAAAAATAAATTAATATAAAAAACTTTTACTTAAATAATTAATGGTATTGCGCCATAAAATACCACCAAATCCAACCAAAAGATCCATCTTTTCAGTATAACCAACTACCTTTCGAAATGCAACGGGGAACGTCTGTTGAAATTGCAATTCGCATACAATCCATCGATCGACAAATTTTAGAAGCGGGCATCTCGTCACGAATCTTTTTATCTGAACACAATATCACCTAATTAACAATGTCGTCAAAGTCTACACAGACCGCATACCTTACCGTGCTTAGGGGTGATGGGAACATTGAATTAGGAAGAAGATTGAATCGAAGAAGGTGACGTTTACGAAAACATCGCTGTTGAAAGTATGTTTTGGCATGTGCAACAACTATTGACTGATCTAATTTGTGGATCATGTACGTTCGTACCAGACAGTATGATTAAAATCAATTTCCACCATTCCATTTGCATAAGGAAACAAGTTATGTATATCCTTCCTCGCACACTGAACAAAAAAAATATTTCGAAATTATAGAGCAGTTCATGCAGACTTGACCGGCACCTGAAAGTCGGTTCTCACAAAATTAAAATAATGTGGTTTTTTGTACCTGTTTCAACTAAAAAATGCTGATGCTTTTGATGATCACCTTAGCTGAAAAAAGTTTTGCCTGTTGCCTGAATGATAGCAGTGCCAAAACTTGATCATGAATGTTCAGTTTTCATGTTAGTATGTTTTAGTTTCATTTGGGAAGTAGGCTTTGGTTAGAAGTGGACTTTTTTTTATCTGTCGCGTTTTTGCTCCAGAAATTTTTTCCTTCTGAATGTCTACAGTAAATATGATATGATAATTGCGACACTCAGTGCTGGAATTAGGATTAAAAGTGATGAAGTTATAAAAGTTAGTTATGTTATGCTCTCTGCTGAGACACAGGAACAGGTTTGGTCTTCACACTGAAATTATCAGCAGTCTTTGGTGTACTTCAGTTGCAGTTTATATTGAGCATCAGAGAATCTGATCAAGGACCCCCGGGGCCAACCACGAGAATGGTCAAAGTTTGAAGAACCGCTGGTTTTTGGTGAGATCGTTTGAATTTATTAATTTGATCTTATTTGCACTGAACTTTAGTTACACTAAATATACATCATTGTTTGACGCGCTCTTCTCATACAAACCATCAGGCAGTGCTTTAACGAGTATTGTAAATGTTTCTATTTAATCGTCTGGATTTTATTGACGGAAGGAGATTCTTTGTCCATGTGGAGTGCGCATAAAAACTTTTACTTGTGGATTCAACACTTTGTGACTCTTCATACATCGATAAATTGAAGGTCGTTTGCTAGCAACTTTTGACTCTGCTGTTAAAAACAACTGCAACCACTGGCGTAGCCCATAGCGAGTAAAGGCGCTTTATCCTAGGCTTAACAGCCAGGGCAAGGTGTAAATACCTCTGTCCCATCACAAAGGACCAAAGGAGTGACATTAACTTTCTTAGCAAAGTCACTCCCAACGATTTATCATATCCCCTTCAAACAGAAACGGTTGGTACGGTTGTCCTCGTTTCTTCTTCCTTTAAGATTCAAAACTATTTGTCAATCAAATTATTTATTAATTGAATAATTTGGTTGCCGTTTAATTTTGAAACATCTTTAAACCAAACTCTGCACAGTAGGCCTGGCCGCTTTAATATTTGCAACATATGAATGCTTCAAATATTAATATTGACAAGAAAAACACCACAGAATAACTGTAGTGTTTTCCAGGATGCTTTTCAATACTGGCTGTGTAAGAATTAGAATAGAATAGAATAGTATGTTTTAGTTTCATTTGGCTCTAGTGTTCCATTGTTTTCGTGATGTTTTCTACCCGTAGTGTCTTACAGACCAGTGCACAATGATGCCCATGCGAAAAAATTGTTAAAATTTACTTTTTAAGATAGCTTTGAAGATTCCTCTGTAATATTGTGTAGAATATTAATTGTAATTTTCCAACATTTCAGTTGGTTTGGATGACTGGTCGCTCGCCACAGTATTTTAAAGTTCAGTGTGCCGCTTGTTCATTTTTTGCCCGTTCTAAAATGTATAGAGAAACTGAAATGAATTTGACCTCGATTTTTAAATAAAAGAGCCCACACTTTCACTCATATTAGGCTAGGACTTTTTTAAAAATATTTTATCCGCTTTACGATAATCTAAATGGTATCATTTTTTCCAGAATTGTCCTATTGGAGCTGTAGAGCTAAATTCTCGGAAGGGCTCCCAGTGAGAATCACTCCCGACAATTGCAGACGATTCGGGTAATGTCACCCACCGAAACACTGCTTAAGGCCAATTGCAGCGGGTCGTGATTTTGAATGTGATATTCACTGTACGGTTCAGATAGGTGCGGGCGCACGGATTTCGCGAGCGCGTGTATCATCGCGAAGGGCTCGAGCGTTTGTACGTTAACGTGTTCGATCGCATGTACATTTATATGTCGCGTGCGCTAACATGTATTTAACTTAGCGTGTATAAATTCCATTTTATGATCGTGCGTCTTTTCGCATATTCACGTGTGTTCTTGGATGATCGCGCGGGCCGTGAATCTCATGCTAAATTTCTAGTATGCGGTTCAGATGCTAGGAGTGAGTGGAGAGACCTAGGTTTCTGGGACCGAGGGTAAAGGCTACTGGAGGTGAAGTGCTCGTCACTGCGACAGGCTGAGATACGTAAGTTGAGTATTTGCGGTTGTCCTCAGGGTGGCGTTCTGTCACCTTTGTTGTGGAACTTAGTAGCTGATGGCTTGTTGACGAAACTCAATGAGCTTGGATTTCCAACCTACGGGATTGCTGACGATTACCAAATACTAATTACTGGATTTTGCATCGGAACAATCTTTGACTTAATGCAACAGGCATTAAGAGCTGTCGAACAGTGGTGTCGACAAGTTAAACTATCAGTTAACCCAAGCAAAACTTCAATGGTTCTTTTCACGACGAAGCGAATAACAACCGGGGTTCGTCCCTTGCAGTTCTTTAATTCTAAGCTACTGTGTGCAGATCAAGTCAAATACGTTGGAGTCATATTGGATTCCAAACTGAATTGGTCTGCTCGCATTGAGTTCAGTGTCAAGAAAGCGTACATGGACTTCGGGCAGTGCAGATTTTTGGAAAGACCTGGGGTCTCAAACCTAAAAGATTGGAACAATCTCACTCACTAGGTAGATACTGTACTGTATTCTAAGCAGAAATCTTTACGATTATGTGCAGGGTACAATCGGCCCTTTAACTGAGTTTGTCCGGCAGAGTTATAAACTTCTGGTCCGATAGTCAGGCTGCAATCAAGGCCCTTAGCTCAGACAAATCACGGTAGTGATCGCTTGCCGAACCCAAATCGAAGAACTAAGCATTGTCAACACTATCTACCTTGGCTGGGTGCCTGGACATTGCGGTATTACTGGAAATGAATGGGCCGTCGAATTGGCCAGGGCAGGTTCAGTGATTAACTTCGTTGGTCCTGAGCTCGCGCTGCCAATTTCGACAAGTTGGATAAGGGAAAAAATACGGTCCTGGGCTTCGTACGAGCCCCGCAATTATTGGAGAAATCTACAGACATGTCGCCAAACAAGGGCGTTTCTAGAACAACCATGCCCAGTGGTTTCGAAAAATCTCCTACATTTTTCGAAGCTCCACTGCGGCATGCTGAACAGGGGTTTAACCGGCCACTGCAAACTCAATTATCACATGGCAACTATTCAGCGCGCTGAATCTTTTTCATGTGATCTTTGTGAATCCGACTACGGAACCTCATATCATCTGATATGCAACTGTTCAGCGGTAGCGCAATTGCGATTTCGAGTCTTCAGCCGTCCTTATATAGACGAAACCATGTTTGGACGACTAAAACTCAGAGACATACTTATCCAATCCAAGTTTCTTATCCAATGTGGTAAAGAGCTTTAGGCTTATTCGCAGGCAAGTTGAACAACTTGTGAGTTTAACTTACCTGTTGTTTATTTTTGTTTTGTGCTGTTATTTTTCTCACCCTTCCAATTCTACTTCCCCACACCTCCTTGTCCTTTCCTTCCGCTCAGGAAATGATGAAAACACACGGCAGGGCATAAATCCAGGCTACATACGGGGAACGTACCATTTAAGCCAATATATTCTGTTTCCTGATTCCTGCTGGGACCGAGGATAAAGGCTACTGGAGGTGAACGATTCACGATCGCGCGAACGCGGACGATAGTAGGTTCGCGTTTGAGACCTCGTTTGTAAATGTAATGTGTAATATTTTCGAGATTCACAGCGTAGATTGCTTGGATGATCGCGAGTGGCTCAAACGTTTATATGCTGACGTGATTTTGTAACCTTGTGGCCATTCACATATTTGCGTGTGTTTTTGGATGGTCGCGCGAACCGTGAGTCTGATAATTAATTTTTAATGTACGGTTCAGATTCTAGCAGAGAGTGGGTTCGCCCATATCACTAGGGTTCCTGGTCATGTGACCATGAGACGTCTAATGTCTAATCGGATTTGATGCGCGTGGAAAGTCTTTGTTGCAGCACAGCCGTTTGTGAAAACAGTCCTAATGTTACACCCAACTTGACAAAGAAAATATTTGTAGTAGTTTTTTCCCAAAAGATCAAAAAATAATCCTTTGAAATCAGAGTTCTGGTTCCTGTGTTACGGGTAGAAGTATGTGGATCTGTGCATTCGAAATTCCCATATAAACCGGAATAATCATTACATCTAAATGATTGAATCAACTAATTGAAATAAGTTATAAATTGCTTGAAATCCTTGGTCCAGATCACTAATTGCTAATCAAAGCCGCTTTGAGCATATTGAGTACCATTGAGTATTCTGGAAGATCCGAGAAAACGGCCAAGCTTCGAAATTAGATTCACACCTGTCTCTTATATTTTGCGGACTCGATACTCACTATTTGCCGCTTGTCATATTTTACTGACTCTATTCTCACAATTTTAGTCTTAAATGAAGGGTGTATTCACATTGATTGCCACCGAGTATCACAAGAACAAAGTAATGGTTCCGATAATGCATATAACTTTCAAATACAGCAATTTAGTCACAATATGTACATAACTTCAGAAAGCTTACAGGAATACCTTTCTCACAAGCCGTCAAAATCCGTTAACGAACGGCGAAGATATTAATTTTTTTTAATTTTTATTTCTCACTTGCTAAAATTAGGATTATTACATAAAGAGTATTGCTTAACTGCTGTTGTAGGAGTAAAACTAAACCGATTTTGAGTATCGGGGTATGAAAACACAACTACGCAATTCAAGGAATTCGATTCCGAAAACAATTTGTGAAATTTTTTCCAGTGTTTATGTATTCGCCCCTTTGATTAAGCGTTGCGTTCAGCCGTGAGGTAGATGTTGGATGGTACATGAATATACAGATTTGAAAGTAATCCACATAGTAGTGAGATAATGGATTTTTTGTATAATTTATATTCATATTGTACTCGTGGCATCACAGCGATTTTGAATTTTTGAATCCCAAAATTCTAGTGAAAAATTGGGTTCTCTCACAAGATTTAGTTTATGCTGGTAATGGCGAAAAATTTACAGTTGCATTATTTAAAATAAGGATGCAAGGAATGAAAATGTTGTATAATATACAAAAATAATGTCAATCACGGCACTAACCATAATTTACCATTACTCACACGCCTTCCCCCTCCTTTCGCTCTCTCTTCGTGTTCGAGGCAACTGTCAAGACCAGCCCGGGGACAACTTGACAGCTCCCATATATTGAACTCATAGGCAAATTTTGTGGTGATTTAGTGATGTCATGGCGGCTCGAATGGAACAAAATTTAAAAAAGGCGCATCCCATCTATTATTTTCTATATCTGTAAAAAATTAACAATTTAAGCATTTCTATCACCAAATTTATTTCGCTGTTCAAATTAGAATCTGTCCATACCTTAACAGAATAGCAGCATTCTTGCTAAAACCGGGCACTACCGGTTTGCTGCCAGAATTCTGGTGAATGCGCAGAAATTTTGCTAACTGTGTGGCAAATCCTACATATTTCGTTTACTGGAAATGAAAAGATATCATATGTTCACGAATTGTTAGGCTTGGTGATTTACTTTCATTGGCCAAAATAATTTTCATTCATATTTCTCGGGCAAAAAGCATAAATGATTTACCGATTACACACTACACACAACAATAAAACCAAAAAAAAAATACAGCGACCTCCAGTTTCATTTATAATAAGATTTGTGTACCTTGCTGTCAGTTTCCAGTTAGGGATAAATCTATTTTCTAATAAATGTTTTCTTTAACCACATTTTGGAATACGCTTTTTCTAAATGTTGTTCTTGCTGCATTGACGGCGTTCATAACACACGTAACGAAACACGCTTTTCTCTTGAAACTATTTCGTTTCGTTGTTCGTGGTACTAGTACGGAGAAGGCATACTAGCGCCACCATCAAATTAGTGGTACATATATGAAACAAGCACTATCAGTCAAGTTATCCCCGGGCTGGTCAAGACTCACATCTATCGTGCTATTTTTCTAACCATTGCTAAGTTGTGCCGTGGCGACCAGCGACTGTTTCGCCCGCGTGTTGTTTTTGGCATGCCGGGTAACACAAAAAATCAAATTTTAAAAACCTTATGCTTGCTCAATTTTTTTTTTCTTGGAATGGAAAGCTTATAATATATGCAACATTTTACCATTTAAACGGTATGAATATCGCGTGAAGAACCCGATTAAAACTGTATTTGTTTGAAAAATTGCTTAATAAATAGAAGAAATAGTTAACATTTGTTAAACATTTTTTCGTCATTTTCCACCACCAGTGAAGTTTGGTGCAATTCGAAATTTAACTTTGGCTGTAAAAAATGTAACAATAAAAAGGTGTTTAAATTTTCAATTAACAAAAACTGTTATAAATATTTCAAATAACGACAAAACATTTCACGAAGATGTTAATAAAATTAAAACATGTTTTGCAAATTTCACCACTTTATGAAAAATGGGGGGCACTTCAGAATTTTTTACTCCAGAGCTATGTGATATCGACTTTGAGAGTAACGTCTGGCTAGTGTTTCCCCTAGTGCTATCAATGAGTGAAATACATAAAGTGAGCGGCGTTTCCTAGGTGGTACCAATTGAATCCTGCTGAAATCGAAATGTGGAAATCAAATTCACGGATTATATTATATTATGAGTGAATTTTGACAAAGGGGTTTCAGCTGTAATCCAAATCCGACTTTACGCGACTCAACATTTTTGCTCGTAGAACAAACTTACGGACGTCAATAGTCTCGCTGGTGTTGCGGTTTTGCTGTATTCCTCTGTTGTTTTTGGGCCAAAACCGGATGGGTACAGCCAAATCAATTCTTCATTCGATTTGCGTATTTCTTTCAGGTTAGAATCAATGTCTTTGGTGCCTTCTGATACATTTGGAGCGGGCTGACCACAATCGCCATATAACCGGGGACGTCTTCGAGAGCTGCTGGAAGTGCTAGGTCAAATGTTACCTCAGCTCAGATTCTCTCAAAATTCTTCATTTTATTTGCTTAACAGAGTTTTAACAGAGAAACCCTAATTTTTTATGAAAAAAGTCACAGAAATAAATGTGATTGAGACCCCAGAAAAATGCGGTTGACCCAGAGAAATTCGGAAATTCTCATTTAATAAAAATTGAATAACTCACAATTTTCAACTGATTCAGAAAAACACAAACTTAAGTTCATTGATTATTTGCAAGCTTTAAGCTGCCCTAACAATATATTTTTTAGGATTGCTTTTTCTTGTTCAAAAACTTAACCGACAAACTCGTAAATAACACAGAGCCATTCGTCCCACTAAAATAAATTGTTCTTCATTTCTGTACGCTATAACCGAAGGTAGTAGGATTTTACTAAACGAGTTTTTAATTGCTAAGGAGAATTTTATGAGCAAAAAAAGCGACCGGAAGATGGTTATACGGATGTTCAGTTTTTTAGTTCTATAATATAAGAACGGCTGTTTTATACTGCCCAACGTTTCGGCCTCTTTCAAGGGTAATATAGACTATATTACCTTTGACTATAATACCCTTGAAAAAGACCAAAACCGTGGCCGAAACGTTGGGCAGTACAAAACAGCCGTTTTTATATTATAGACCGATAGAGCCGAACATCCGTGTAAAGGAGATTTTTTTTCTGTAACTCGAAAACTTTTGGACTTCATTTTCGAAACCAACACTCGTTTTTACGTTGAAAATTGAGGTCGTACATTGAAGTTCAGATTTTTATTTTTATTTTGTAAACTAGTGTAATTATTTTGCCTCATTAGAGGTAGTAAAGTTTTTTCATCCTGCCAAAACATTGTGGTTTCGTTTCCCAAAACGCTATTGTTTAGCGGAATAGGATGAAGTCCGAAAGGTTGAACGTCCACTTCCAGGCGGTCGGTGACTTTGCGCAACTTTCATTAAAATCGTTTTCAATCAATCATATTTCGACATGTTACACGTTGGACATTTACCACAAATGCTGATGTAAATTCTTAGTTTCTCGTTAACATTGTAGAATAGTCAGGAATGAATCAACTTGAAAAAAAATATTTATTACATCAGCTTTCAGGTCGACAAAGTGTTTTTGCTCATTTTATGTCAGGGAAGCATAGTCTTAGTTTGTCAATAAAAGAATGATTCCGCAAGCAATTCATTCTTGTGGTAAAAACAACACATATGTCGTAACAACTACTATCGTCAATAGATTTTTTACTAATGTGCATAAAATATTAACCAAACTATAGAAAGCTAAGCTCATATTTTTTTCGTTAAACGATTCCTTTTTCGACTTTCACGTGACCTACGATGGTTTAAAATGGAATTAATGTACAACATTTCTGTTGGTATGTCTGTACCTGCTTACCTCCCTACGTCACACAAGTTTAAACAGCCTAGACATAAAATCCTCAAAAATTTCAGCAGGAATAAAACATCACACGTACAGCCATTGTCAGCCTCGCTTTCTGAAGTTATTTCTTGCCAAGATGAGAAAACCCAAGCACTTTTAATTCCTGGCTGACAGCACAGCAAATAGATGCACTTTGCGTGAGTTATTAGTTTTCCCTAGCTTTAGCAAGCATCCAATCGTGCACTAGTAGCAGAGAAGTGGTTTGCTAACATGTCAGACTGGAGCCATAACTATTGCCGTCATGACGAGAGCTCTATTCTACATACAATATTTGGAGCAGCTTCTGTTACGAGCACCCCACTCTGCCTTCTCGCTGTCGGATCAGCAATGAAGACGTTGCGTAACAAGCAAATCTACATGAAGGAAAACAAAGCTTTTCCCTGGAAAGTAGCTTGCTTCCGTCCCGCAGCCGCTGTCGAAAGCCACCGGTTTTTGATGATTTTGCCAAGTGCAGACACAGAACAAGCAAGACAACGAATGCTGGGCGCCCTTTCTCTTGCTCATCCTTGCGTGTTCCTCTACGTGTATATGAATACGAAACGGGTGCGAAATGATGTGAGTAATTTTCGGATAACATGGACCACACAAAACCGGCAGCAGCTTTTCGCAAAACATATTTCATTATTACTTTGCATGCTGAGATCCTCACAGTGCTGCTGCTGCTGCAGATCTTCGCCACCTCGTACGTTACCAGAAACGCCCGCCACACCAGCTCAGGAGGAGGTGAATGATGAAATGTGAAAATCTTGTGGAACAGTTCAGCTACGATGAAAAATCGATGGGGTTTTATTGGACGGTCCCCGATGCTGCAACATAAGAGAAAATTGGTTGTAAACATCGAGGTGCTGCTGTTCGCAGGGATAACCGAGTAAAATGGAAATGTTGCGGTACCCAAGAAGTAAACCACCACCGAGCTAGAAAGCTAGTGAGATAGTAGAGGAAAACATATGGGCGGTTGTGGAGGTATTACTAGGTTTGTGGAAATATTCGCAGTTGATGGGTACTGTCAGAAACAGAATGAAAATACGAAAGCTATTCTAAGCTCACCTCCTGGTCGTTTTCATATCGTATCTGCATAAAGGATAGCAACAGGAAACCAGAGATTATAAACTTTAACGAAATTGTACTGGCATTACGTAGCATTGGCATCTCGATGCGATAAAAATTCGATCGAATCGACCTTGCTCCGCATCATGGCTTTCAATTCGTGTGCGAAAAAAAATTTCCATTGAAGTGGACCGACAAATTTTGACTATATTTGTATTTTTTGTATTTTTTTTTTCTTAAAAATACTTTTACAAGTGAGCTTCTTGATGAGAAAACATTGTTGATAATTCTTGTAAGTAATGCATTTTTCATTAAAGCCCTAAAATAAGTAGGCCACCTAGAGGCGGTGTTGGGCACCTGAGCGAACAAAAAACAAAAACTTTTTTCATCTAGTTACTTCAACATAAGCGAATACATATAATTGCTTATATTTTGGACTCCATCATAACGCAAATTACATAAACTGTAAAAAGTAATTTTCTAGTGCATTGATTTTTAATTCTTGGCTTCTAATTTGTACTAGGGGAGTCCAGGGTCTTCTGGCGATGGTTTCACTTGTAATGTTTTATCTTTTTAATTTAAGAAGATCGTGTAAAAGGGAATGCATTGCATAAAAGAGCAGACTGATGGCTGCATCTCAGAATTTTAAATATGTGACGCGGAAATCTCGCTTACCACTATACGCACAATGATGCTACCTGGTACACTTTTGATGATAAAGTATGGATCGCGTGAGATGTCTTTTCGGTAAAACTACAAATCAATCGATACTTACTATTATTTTTCAGCCTCCACTTCGTATTCAAAAGTGAATTTTCAAAATTCTGCGGATGAAATTCCGAAGTAAACAAACAAAAAACTAATTTTGTTCACGGAAAGTCCTTTTCGTGCGCGATGGAAAAATCTAGTCATTCGTAAAATAGCTTTGAACTCGCTCTAAAATACAAAAATGCTGAAATTTAAAAACATCGCCTATGGTAATGAGCCTATTTTCGCCCTAACCGTGTGAAGCCGTTCGGTAGAGCGGCGTCAGCCATCTTTTTTAAACGCATTGGTTCAAATGGCAGGGCGACTTTTGCTATCATAATGATTTATAAGAAGAAAGCAAAGATATTGGTGCCAATTCATACGCATTACATCAATTGTATTCCGAGTAAATAATAAAATGGTGAAGCACCCTCCCTAATACGATTAAAATAGGCTCTTTACTCTAATACGCTCAAAAACTCAATATCGCTTACAACATGGATGAAACAGAATGTAATGCAACATAAACACATTGAATCATTCGTTTTCGAGCTTTCGATCTGGATAGAAGTGATTTTTTCTAGTCCGTGCTGTATATAACGACAAAGACTTAGTGCTAATCCGCGTTCAAGGTTATTTTGCCAGTTCGGTTCGGTCCTCAGTCTTTTGTTCGCGTGTGAGGATTAAACGATAGCCAGCTGTGTAAGCTGGATTGGTTCGTCGTTGGACACCAGTTTAAAGCTAAGTTGTTTTTGTCTTTTGTAACCCATTTATTGCTTTCTTTCGCCTGCGCGGGCGCGATCCCCGTGCGTTGACGTTTTCTATGGTTCCCTCTCCGGACGGTCAAATGGAAGGTGAATTGGGTTTAACTCTTAAGGCTCCCCCCCCCGGTCCAAATACTACCCAGAACTCTCAACTGGTCCATTTGTGGTCTTCTTTCGGCCCAAGACTAAATCACTGCATCTTCTTCAGATTTCAAAAGACCTGACGGAACGGTTCTCGGTTGTGACCGAAATTTCAAAGGTCCGCTCGGACAAGATAAGGGTGTTGCTAGCCAACTCAAAGCAGGCAAACGATATTGCTTGCTGTGAGTACTTTACGCGGGATTATAACGTGTATATTCCAGATGTAAAGGTACAGTCTGAAGGCGTCGTCACCGATGAGAGTTTGACGTGCGAGGATCTGCTGGAGTGCGGGGTTGGCCGTTTTTAAGACCGCTTACTTCAGCCAGTGAAAATATTTGAGTGCAAGCGTTTGCACTCAGCAGTAGTTGCGGGGGATGGCTCAAAAACGTACCCCCACGGGTGACCTTCGTTGGTACCGCTTTGCCGAACTAAATCCTCTTACACAAGATTCGTCTGCCTGTGGGTCTGTTTGTACCGCCGGTCATGAATTGCACAAAGTGTAAACAATTGGGTCACACAGCCACCCATTGTAGCAATAAGGCCCGCTGTGGAAAATTCGGTGAGAATCATGTGGATGATTCGTGCAGTAAGAATGCTGAGAAATGTCCTTACTGTGCAAAGATTCTGCGTGATATCTCGGCATGTCACGCGTACAAACTACGTGGAGGTAAACTAAAACGTTCCCTTGTGGGACGATCCGAACGTTCTTTCGTAGAAATGCTAAAGAAAGCTATGCCACCATCCTCAACAAAAATCTATGCTCACTTGCCTCCTGACGAGGGCTTGGCTGATGACCTACAAGAGGGAGCATCTACTAGGGTGCCTAGAAGTTATAGGAAGAGGAGGAACATTTCCTCTCCTATAGTCAGAAGGTGTCGCTTGACGGGGCTCCGAAAGTGGCATCTATCGGAAGCGTTGCAACCAAACCGAAGCAAATAGCTCCTGGTCTCGGAGGATTAAGCTCAGAGAAGGTGTTCCCAGCACTTCCAGGAACATCAAAAATCCCATGTGTTTGTTTCAGTTCTAGAATAATCACAGCACTGGAATTATCAAACTCTCGGACATAGTGGACTGGATAATAAAAACTTTCAATATTACTGATACTGAAATTTGGTTAACTTCCGACATAGATCTCAACTTTCACGACTTTAATATTCTTCGCCTGTATCGAGACACCCCCTATGGAGGAGTGCTTTTGGGGATCAAAAAGTGCTATTCCTTCTACAGAATTAACCTTCCCTCGATAACAGGTATTAAAGTGGTAGCTTGTCTAGTAACAACCAAAGGCATAGCCCTTGGCATTGCTTCTATTTATATTCCCCCCAATACCACGGTTGGGCACCGACGGCTACAAGACATCTTAGAATCCCTGGCAGCACCGCAGTTGCCTCTAAGATGGTAACCGGTCTTCCTTAATTCACGATCTTTACGATAACTTCAATTTGACAATTTTAAATACGGTTGAAATGACATGGTCGCCACGTATAGGACCTTCCCGGACGACAGGTTACCCGCTAGCTATCGACAATACGCGACGTTAGACACGCGAATGAAGACTTTGATGAAAGCCAACAAACGTAGTTACTGGCGCCGGTTCGTTGACCGATTAACGAGGGAAACATCGATGAGCACTCTTTGGGAAACAGCCCGACGTATGCGAAACCGAAACAGTACTAATGAGAGCGTGGAACATTCAAACCGTTGGATATTCGATTTCGCCAAGAAGGTTTGTCCGGATTCCGCCCCGACACAGAAGATCTACCGCGCCGCGTCCCCTCACGATAACGCGAACGAAACACCTTTTTCGATGGTGGAGTTCTCACTTGCTCTCTTGTCGTGTAACAATAAAGCTCCAGGGCCAGGCAGATCAAATTCAACTTGTTGAAGAATCTGCCAGACTCTGCCAAGAGACGCTTGCTTAACTTATTTACACGATTGGAGACAAGTCAAGGCCATCGCCATTCAAAAACCCGAAAAACCAGTCTCTGACCACAATTCGTATCGTCCGATCGCAATGCTGTCCTGTATTCGGAAGTTGTTCCTATCCCGCCTCGACAATTGGGTTGAAACAAATGGCTTACTGTCAGATATACAATTTCTCAAGTAGCAATTGCAACTTGTTGTTGAAAGTTGAAAGTCTTGACAATTTCTACACGTTAGGGCAACTTTCAGACGATGGCGTGGTGTCTGTTACGGGACCCAATGCTGTCGATCTACAAGGACCGTTACAGAATACCTTGGACAATTTGTCTGCTTGGGCTATTAAGCTAGGTATCGAATTCTCCACGGAGAAAACTAAGCTAGTTGTATTTTCTAGGAAGCGTGAACCAGTACAACAACAACTTTCTTCATACAATAACCGGAACATGGTGGGGTGCCCACCCAGGAGACCTGATTAGGTTGTATCAAACAACAATACTGTCGGAAATGGAATACGGATGCTTCTGCTTTCGCTCCACCGCGAACATACATTCCATCAAACTCGAAAGAAATCTGCATCGTTGTTTGCGTATTGCCTTAGGGTGCATGCAGTCGACCCATACGATGAGTCTCGAAGTCCTGTCGGGCGTTCTTCCGCTGAAAAATCGATTTTGGGAACTTTCATATCCATTACTCATTCGGTGCGATATCTTGAACCCGGTGGTGATTGAAAATTTCGAAAGGCTTGTTGAGCTCAATTCTTAGACCCGTTTCATAACCCTGTACTTTGACTACATGGCGCAGAATATTAATCCTTCTTCTTCCAATCCCAACCGTGTACATTTCATAAATATTTCTGAATCTACTGTTTTCTTCGACACATCCATGAAAGACGAGATTTGTGGAATTCCGGACCACATACGCCCGCAAGTGGTCCCAAACATTTTTTTTTATAATAAATTCCGAGAAGTCGACTGTTCTAAGATGTTTTATACTGACGGATCAAACCTCGAAGGGTCCACTGGTTTCGGTATTTTCAATCAAAAGTTCACCGCCTCCTACAAACACAGTGACCCTGCTTCAGTTTACGCCGCTGAACTAGCTGCTATTCAGTATACCCTTGGAGTCATTGACACACTACCCGCAGACCATTACTTCATCGTCTCGGATAGTCTGAGTTCTATTGACGATATTCGCTCGATGAAACATGGAAAGCACTCCTCGTATTTTTTAGGGAAAATACGGGAGCTACTGAGTGCTTTATCCGACAAATCTTTTCAGATTACCTTGGTGTGGGTCCCTTCTCATTGCTCCGTTCCGCGCAATGAGAAGGCGGACTCCTTAGCTAAGATGGGTGCCCCAGAAGGTGACGTTTTTGAAAGACCAATTTGCTTCCACGAATTTTTCAGTTTTACTCATCAGAGAACCCTCGAAAGTTGGCAAACTTCGTGGAGCAATGGGGAACTAGGAAGGTGGCTACATTCGATAGTCCCTAAGGTATCGACGAAACCTTGGTTCAAGGGGATGGATGTGGGTCGTGACTTCATTCGTGTGATGTCGCGACTCATGGCAAACCATTACACGCTGGATGCACATCTCCGACGTATTGGGCTCGTGGAGAGTGGTATCTGCGGTTGTGGCGACGGCTATCACGCCATCGAGCACATTGTCTGGGCGTGCACCGAGTACAGTTCCGCCAGGTTTCGGCTTATGGACACCCTCCGGGCCCGGGGAAGACCACCCAACGTCCCGCTTCGAGATGTGTTGGCAAGCCGCGATGTCCTCTATGTGTCCCTTATATACACCTTCGTAAAAACCATCAATATCCAACTTTAACTGCCCCTTTTTCCTTATCATTCTCAGAAGCCCTCTCTTCCACTTGTACCATACACCCACGATGGTTTGATGCGACTGCAAGGCGACACAAAACATCCCTGGCGAATGAGCCAACAAACACGGGACCTACAGCACGAACATCACACGTACAACTCGAAATGTAGCCGATCAACATCTGAGCCGCACTACGAAATCGTCTGGAGAAACCCCTGTCATCTTGAGGAGGACCACCCGGCGTCCCAGTACATGATTCTCCCTGATGAAGGCCACCCTCATTCTGCAATCTATCCGTTGATCTCCCGAAGCCTGAAACTGAAATAATGTTCTCCCCCTGCCATCTTTGTCCACCCTACTTCCCCTGACTCTTATACAAAAAAGTAACAACCCTTCCGCTCCCCCAAATATCTTCACGAAGCATTTAGCTCTTCCTGTCTTTTTTAGTTTTAACTATTATATTATATGATCTCGTTGAAAATGCCCAACTCTACTACCACATAAAATAACTCTAATTAATATTCCCGAATCTTTACAAAATTTAATCACGCCCTCCAGTTATTTCTACTTTTAAGATAGTCGTAAAAATTTCCCCCCTTGGTTAAACATTTGCTCCAATAATCTCATTGCTAAAAATTACAAACCATATTGCCATAAAAACTAAATGACCCCCCTAATCTTACGAAAATTATATTACCCCCTTGTGTATATGTATAGCTATAAATTAGCCTTAGTTTAATTTCAAAAATCAATATGTTATCCCCTAGTTTTAAGCAATTTAAAATGTAAAACAAAACAAAATTGGTACCTTTAAGCTAACGCAAACCTGCCTTATCAAATGAACGATCTGAATAAAAAAAAACTGTTTGACTCTAGAATATCTATCCGTCTTTCAATTTTCTTTGCTTTCGTTGTCTCTTAGTCTTAAATTTGCCGAAAATAGCCAACAAAATCGATACAGTAGAATCTTGCGGCAATTGAAACATAGTAACATTTCAACATTGAACAACTCTGCCATTTTCCAGCCGATTTTGACAGATAAACACAATTCTGAAACGTCATTTAGTGCCCTTTTAGCTTTGAGTGGATTTACACCTAAAGAACGCGCTGAACTCGTAGTGCTTTACATTGAAAACGATCGTTCAATAGTGAAAACTGTGCATGATTCAGTACCGTTTTTACGGTACGGCTAGAGCCAGGGGCCCGAAATTTTTGGAGTGTGCTCCAAAACAATAATCGGTTCTTATTTTTTCAAAGAGGGAGAGACCATTGACGGCGCACGCTACTGTTGTATTTTGGCGGACTTTGTCTGTCCACAAATGCAGAAAAAAGGTTTGAAAAACTTCTATTTTCAACAAGACGGGGCACCTTGCCACACCGCAACCGCTGCAATCAAGTTCTTGCAGAGCAAATTCCCAGGACACGTTGCCTCAAAAAATAGTATTTTGGAATAACCTCCTCGTTCTCCAGATTTCACGGCACCAGGCTTTTTTTTTCTGTGGGGTTAATTGAAAAGTAAAGTTCATTCTAGCAAACCTAAGAACCTTGACGAACTTAAAGCTGAAATTGCTGCGATTAAGCCCGAAATGCTGTCCAATGTCGTACAAAATGCCCGCAAAAGAGCTGCTTTTTGTGTATCAAATGGTGTTCATTTAATCGACGTTATGGTTTATAAAAAATGGCATCAAAATATCCTGAAAAAACTTGTTTACTTGTGAAAATCGGCTGAAAAATGGCAGAGTTGTTCAATGTTGAAAAAGGATACATCCAGCTAGCGTATCCTGTACATTCCCGAAAAAAAAAGATTTTTGTGCAGAATACGTAAATACGCGCAATTGGAAATAGTAAAGCGAGACAAGACAAGTGTGAAGTTATGCTATGTCGACAGCACAAAAGCCGTTCAGTTGAGTTTAACGCAATCTCTTTCCAGTCATTCTTATAGCTTGCATATTGTTTCGTTCGGAATTCTCGTTCAGGAAATATGGATAAATGAGTCATATACCAACCAATACTACGAAAAACATATGGTTCAAATTTTCAGGATAAGTATTTAATTTGTTGGAAATGCAAGTGGCCATTGAAAGTGTCACTGGACATAAAACTGCTCTTGATGGATGAACATACTTGAAATTACAAGTCTTAATTTTCTGCGCATAAATTTCTTTCTAGTCACATTGGTCATGAAAAAGGTACCTTCGGGTTCATTTGTTACACACTAATGTGTATGGCAAAAATGTAGTCAGATCAAACGTGTACTGAATTATCCATCGCATGTCCACTAATTGTGACTACCATTGAAACATCAATTGGATTGTAGTTAGCATAGAGCAAAAACGGACAACGATAAGTTAGAAGAAACATTGTACTTGGATCCCCATCGAGAGTGAAGTCCTTGGGAGACTTTTTTTTCCTGGATCTAATTCGTGGAGATTTTTGGGCTTTGATTCATTACTCTTCATAATTGTTCATACCACTACAATGAATATTAGGGTGTCCCAAAATGACATCATGTTAAAAATGTCATCGGGCTCACTTCTTAAATGAAAGGTTAGGGTATTGGGACCACTTTCTTCTTCGGAGTGAGTTTGCTGAAACGCTTCCTACTGGTGGCGATTTTTTGATTTTTTGAAAAATGGGCCGATTTTGGATGAAATTTCAAATTTATGTCTGTTTAAGTCCTGAACTGTCTTAGACTTTTTTTCAGAATTTTTAATTTTTCTGTTGATCAAAAGGAGAAGTTTGGTTAGTTAGTTTGTACAAATTTTGAATTATAAGAGCGGCAGAGCCATTAAAACTTAGTAAAAAGTGAAATTTTTGGTATTTTTCAGTATTTTTTCTTCAAAACTGGGTATCTACAAAATTTTAAAAGTACAGAAAACACTTTATATAGCTGAGCCGAATACAGGGGCGTAATTTTGCTGCAGAAAGTGTATGGCTACGGCTAATGGGGTATGAGTTGTTTAAGTTTTTGTTAGGTAACCTTTGACATTTGTTGCAATTTATCAAAAATAATGCTGTTCCAAAAAGTAAATCAGTTCAAATGTGCTTTGTCCACACATTGTTTTTCGAAAATAGAAGAAAAATGATGAAAATGACGTTTTCTGTACGTCTTTAGTATGTCAGGACAAGGTTTAATGAGCATCTGATGATTTTGTTGTAACATAAATTATAAAAATAATGATAACTTTGCTAATGACGCCAAGTCTCTAATTATTTTTTGAAGAGTTAATTCTCCATAATTACTTCTAGGAGGCATCTTCAACAAAATAATTGTGTCAGAAGATGCGCTGTATTCTGTTGTAAAACTTTTTCGAGGATATTTGCCCGAAATTTAATTATTTTGGAATTATGTGATCTAAACAGTAAATATCAGTTTTTCAACACTCACCTCACTCTTCTGAATTTTTCTCCACTTTAAACTCCTAACATGAAAATAAGACTTTATATACAAAATGCAAATACGCCAATCAATTCAGCCTTCAAATATACGCCATAACTTGCTATTAGATCGACATATTTTTTTAATTGTAGTGATTTTCAAACCTGCTAGGTGACTATTAGTACACAAAATAATTTTTAAAAAAATCGTCGAATGCTCATAAAAACCGATTCTGATGTACTAGAGACAAGCTAAAAACGCCATTTTTCATCATTTTCCTTCTATTTTCCGAAAAATAATATGCGGACTAAGCCCACTTAACTTGTTTTATTTTGTAGAACAGTGTTATTTTTGATGAATATCATAAAATGTCAAAAGGTTATTTAACAAAAGCTTAAATAAGTTATACCTCATTGGCCGTAGCTATACACTTTCTTTAGCAAAATTACGCCCCTGTATTCAGCTCAACTATAAAAAGTGTTTTCTATACTTTAAAAATTTTGTAGATACCCAGTTTTGAAGAAAAAGTACTGAAAAACATAAAAAAAATCACTTTTTACTAAGTTTTAATGGCTCTGCCGCTCTTATAATTCAAAATTTGTATAAACTAACTATCCAAACTTCTCCATTAGGACCTTCAGAAAATAAAAAAAAATGCTGAAAAAATCTAAGGTCGTTCAGGAGCACTTCGAGGAGCATACATTTGAAATTTTACCCAAAATCAGCCCATTTTTCAAAAAAATCAAAATTCGCCACCAGTAGGGGGCATTTTAGCAAATTCACTCCGAAGAAGAAAGTGGTCCTAATACCCTAACCTTTCATTTAAGAAGTGAGCCCGATGACTTTTTTAACATGATGTTATTTTGGGGCATCCTAATGAATATATATTTTCAATAATATCACACAAAATGTGTTGTTGAGCGTGTTTCATTCAAAATTCAATATACATACGAAGGGTCTAAATAACGCACGTCGAATGTCTTTTGTCAAAATTTTCATCTTCAAACATCCATATTACCAAGTTAAGTCAAATATTTTTCTAGATAGCCATGAATTTTCGTAATTATAGTGTATATAAAGCACATTGCGAAGCATTAAGCTCTAAATGTTTTCAATCGATATAATATCTGAAGAGAGTAATAAGAGTGATAAGAAATGTCTCATCACACTGTTAGGTGGATTAAAAGCATTTTTTCGTATATTTTGATGATTTTTCCCATGTAAAGTTAATTATAAGCTTACCTGGCTTGAATTAAAAAGAGTCTTAGAGTGTCATGAAGAACCATCCTACTATCCTACATCCGTTTAACCCTTTTCAATGATAGGGGCCCCCTAGTTCAATTGTGCCCAGGGGCCCCGAATGGTCTTAATATGGCCCTGCCTGGAGCGACGAGGGACCATTATTTAAATATTAATAATTATGATCATAATTTAATCCAATATATGAATATGTAATAAATAAATAAAGTTACTGTATCGTCAGCGTAAAAGCACTTCTGTTTTTATATAGCAATTTTTGCTGAAAAGTTAATTTTAAAGTTTGCCCCTTTTGGTACAACATTCAACACTTCCAGCAAACGCACTAAATGAGCCAATTTGCTATTCAATCTATTCCCAAAAGTTACCCGACCCAATCGGCCTTTGCAGCAAGCATAAATTAGTTTACTCTATGCAGTTTCTGCGGCTAACACTTTCTCCCGACCATAAATCAACAGCAAACGAGAAAGAGGGAGAGAGAGATAGATAGAACCGTTTTCTTGTCGCCTTGTTTGGGCTTCCTTGGTGCAAAGCAAAAGTTGGAAAATTAATTATTTCCTGCATGTTGTGACGCAGACGAGAAGAAAACAGCTGAGGAGGATAAGTAACCCAGAACAATAGAACAAGAAACCATTACAAGGCACGTTGTTTATGTTTTTGACTTTTTGCCCACCGCCCAACCATCGCCGAGCATCCCGCATCACCCGTCGCTTCCGAGGAGATGATCACATTTCTGCAGACACATGGCCCAGCCAAAACCATGCTGCAGAACGACAAAACCCCGTGAAGAGCCTTCAAGATAATGGATCTCGGTAATGAAGTAGTGAGAAACCTATACCAGAGGAAGGACCTTCACCAAGCAGCAGAAGCACCAGCAGGGCAAAAACAAATCACTCATTGCTTCCTCGCTTCTCCAGAATTACATACCTACAACAACTGGACGGACAACTGGTCAACCGAAAAGTGAATAAGGGAGAAAAAACTTTTAACAAGACTTCCTTTTCTCCGATCTATCCTACTCCGCGCCGGACTGTGCGGCCATCTGATCTCTTGGCCACGGTCAATTTCTCAAGTAACACGTCCTGTTGTTATTCATTTGAACTGGATGCAATTTCAAATATGTGACGCTGTAAAGCACCTCTGGCACCCTCCACCATTTACCCGACGTTTGGTTTGAGGCCACGGCTAAAACGGGACGGGAGTCTCCCAAGGAATGACCTCACCAGCCACTCTGCCACTCCAGAAGCCAGAAGCCAGTAGAATCAGTGGTCAACAAACGAAACGACATCGCTTCGAAGTGCTCTGCGCTGCTGGCTGCTGCTGCATCCTCTGGGTCCCTTTTTGTTGATTCATTTCCCGCAGGCCAGCAGCAGCAGCAGCAGAGCCCCACCATGCCACCTTACCATGGGATGGCCGATAATGTGTCACCGGTCGGTACCCGGGACAGTCTATGTGTCTCGTCATGATTAATCGCTAAATCGTGGATGTTTACCAAACATAATTTTACTTCGTCGCGGTTGGTTGGTTGGTTGGCTTTTTGCGTGGATCTACTGTACTCTTCGTGGGGATGTTTTGATTTTTTTTTTGGCAATTTAAACCGAGAGCTCAGGGTGCGCAATCTGGTCAAGACGTTTAAGAACAGATGTTTGGTGTTTCTCGTTTCGGATTTGTGGAGACTTTGGCGCAAAATGCTATAATCTGATACAAGTTGACAAACTTTGTTTTAGCTTTTGCCACCACACTTTAGTGGCAAGCTTTCAAAACAATTTATTTTCAAATCTCACCATGATTTTTTTCGGATTCTGGTCAACTGTATACGCATTTTTAGTAAAGTATTTTTGAGCTACAGATTCTCCCCCCTTACTATATCAACAATATTATTAACCCAAAAGCTTGACTTAGTGAAGTTCTAAGATGTCTCAAAGTTTCAATTTCTAGCTATGGAAAAAACATAGGAATTTCATTAATTGAAACCTAAAAAGGTACCCGGGTACCACGTCGGATACAGAACTGTTAATAAAATAGCGAACTATCGCTCGTTTCATAAAAACCTAAATGGGACAAACTTAATGGCACACGAAGTTACCGAAGCTTAACCTAGGTCCAATCGGTCCAACTAAATCTCTGCTTGAAATGTTGTTTCGATTTAGGGTCAACATTTCTCCTAACTAGTATATTTGGTGGTCTCTCAAGAAAATAGTATTAACTTTTACAAGAAATCTCATCTGCCTTTAGGTTTTAGGACCAGTAACAGATGTCCCGACAACAGGATCACCAGAGTCACACACTATTCCTGCCATGTGAACTCATCCCACGATTAAAGCGCACTTTTCAGTATTCCCAGAGTCTCCCTAATAAATCCATTTACACTTACCACATCGTGTCTAATTGCTACGACGGTCCACGCAGCACAATCATACGTTTGAAGAGACATAATATATTGTCCCGTCCTGTGCGATAGTCATTCAAAATCATAGCTCACTGAAGCAAGGAGTCATTGAAATAACCCTATCTCCAGCAGATTCACGCATGATAAACTCGACTCAGTGACCACACCATCTATCTCAACTTGTTGGGCGGGCATACAGACGCGTAACCTTTCATTGAATACTTGTTGCCAGCAATGTCATTTACTTACTTCAGAAAGGATATCACAATTCTGAGCTTATCTAGGCAATCTTTTGAGATATCTGTTACGGCTGAATATAAATGTGTCAGTTCTTTCTAAATTTCAGAAATGATCAGAAAGAAGACCAGATATGGCCGAACTGAGATCAATCTGCATGATTTTTAACGAATTATATTCTACATCCATTTTATCATTACTTGGGTGCAAATTAAAATTTTATGGAATGCTATGGAAGCGACAGAAATTATAGGTGATATAAGAAATTGAAATACGAGTCAGGGGAAAGTAAAGCAAAAATGGAATAGATTTTCTTGGCAGAGGTTTGCGGTGAACCTCTCCAAGCCGAACCGCTCAACTGAAATCAAAAAAGCAAAAAGATTATTGAAGAAAAATGTATTGTGGTGCACTTGAACGGATCAGTATCAAAATAAAATTTTATGTTTCCTGCATTTTTTTTTATTCCTGCAAAAATAACATGTTAACCAAAAAAGTGAGTTTTGTGGTGTTCAAAATTTTAAACAAAAATTCATGGCAAAGAATCAAATTTTTTTGGATGAAAAAAAAACCGTTCAGGTACACGCGAATGTAAATACAAATAATTAAAAAAAATTATGAGAATCGAATGAATAGTTTTTGCGATATCACGTTCACTGCAACGGTATTTTTCAATTAACTTAGTTTCGAGATAATTGCGTTTAAAGTTTTGTGTTAACTTCATACACGGAGAACCAGCGCGCTGCGAACGGCTGTAGTTTGAAATCTAGTGCTCCGATCTGGATGAAATTTCACACAGATATTTTCACAAGTATGTACTTTCAGAATATTCAATTAATTTTTTTTCGATTTTTTGAGTTCCAACTTTGTATATAACCTTTTAACACACTTGCGATAAAAGAAGGGTGGGTAATTTCTGGGACATTACTAAAATGTTGGGGCAGGCAGGTAATTCAATTGATTTGCTTATGCAAAAATTTTCATTTTTAAACTAGAAGTCTATCTTCACGGACATTTAATTAGCATCACTTACCGATTCAATTGTCGCACAGGCACTTAACTTCACTTTCCCCATGGTATGTTCGTGGTATATTAGCGATGTCAAATGATTCAACTTCAATAATTTCTTTTCACCTGCGCAGACCCGTAGCGTTCTGGGGGCCGATTTTTCCCCCGTGTAGGACGCCAGCCTTAGAAGAGTACTTAGAATTTGATCTGCCTTATGAACCTAGTGATGATAAGTGTGCCATTGTCGCGTAAACATTTCATTATTGTTCGAAAGTCGAACTGAAGAAGAAAGCTGATGTAGGCACCAAAGGGGCGTAGAACTGACAATACGCCAAGGGCGCCGGGAGACCACGCTACGGCTCTGTTCACAAATGAAGTTTTGCTAACTTAATGAGATGGTTTCGGTTGAAAACCGTTGGGAATGACGTCCTGGGTTTATAATTTCCTAAGACAATGCGCACAGAAACAGAAGTAGAGCAGAAAAAAGACACCAGTCAGAAAAAACTAACCAATTCTTTTTCAGGTTCAAAGTATGTATGAAATGAGACACTTGTTAAATATATCACTGTTTGATCCTAATGAATAACTGCAGAGCTCATGCGAAGTAGACACCAAATAATACCTCAAATAAACTAAATAAATTATAGAAAATCAATAAATCAAATGGAATTTAAAAATTTCAAGAGTAAAAAATGATAAAAAGTTATCAAACTCATAAAATGAATAGAATGGATTATAAAAATCTAATCAATAGGATAAATAAATCAATATAATTTAGCTCACTGAGTGGAAAAACCGACAACATAAAAAGTTATAAAATTAAAAGAATAAATTTATTTGATTCAAACTGACAAATTGGATGAAATGAATAGAAGCAATGAATAAACAGAATTAGAGGCATAAATGAAACGAAGAAGCAGAAAAAAATGCCTGAACTGAAAAAAATAACAAAATTAATCAAATTAATAATATTAAGAAAATTAAGAAAATTAATAGAATGATAAAATAAAGAAAATGAATAAAGCGAATAAACCCAAAAAATATTGGTGATGACGAGTTTAATTTAAAAAATAAATAAATATTTAAATAAAAATTTTGAAAATATATTATTTGATCATTACATTGAGAACTTAATGATTTGTACACCATCGGAACTTTTCTTAAATTGTGGGAATGGGATTTTTTAACTGATCTCTTTGTGAGGAGCTTATAATTGACAAATCATGTCAATATCAAATAAAATACCTGAATGGAAACATCCACACAGAAACTGATGTAAAAAGGAATTTTCCGTTGGGCTCTAGTAGGCCAGGATCAGTTTTTATGACTATTCGATTTTCTTTTGTACTATCAATTATTTGAATAGCCACTAATTAGGATTGGAAATGAAGAAAATTAAAAAAAAAATAAGTTAGGACTCGTTCTTATGTTATGAACATTAATAGCAAAGAAAGATAAAATAAATGCTCGAAAGCAGTTTTTACGGTCAATATCATATAGCTTCGAAACAGTCAGCATTAGAGTATTAGTATTTTTGAAGAATCTTGTAACGTAAAACATCTTCTGGCATAATAATTTTGGTGAATAATCCTCCCAGATGGATGCATTAGTTCTTCAAACAAATTTAGTCTCGAAAAACTTGGTGCCTTCAGTAAAGTTTTCTAGAATTTTATTACAAATAACGTGGCTGATGACATGAATGCTCCATATATTCAGGGTATCGAGATATATTTGCTATTTGCGAAAATGAACCTTCAAAGTCAAATATTCTGATATTACTGCTGTTAAGGGGGGCGCTGGAGTAGAGGGCAAAAATAATCGACTGCTTTTTTATCTGCTTAATTGTTAGTATTGAACCTTTAGAAAGGTCTCCGGGAATCTCGGTGGCCGCGCTGAACTTCTTTTGTTTAAGGGGGGGCGGGGAGGTAAGGGTTCCAGCGTAAAAAAATCAGTTTTTGTCAATTTTTTTTAGAAGATGGGTGAAGCGAATTGATCGATACTTTTGTACATTATACTACATCATTTCAATGACATTCTGCATTCCACGCGCGTATTTGCTATAACACACACAGATTTCAATCTATTGGCAACCATTTTCGAAAAATTGGAAGCGATAAAAATACAGTGTAAACAATTTACTCTAAACTACTTATACCCAAATTTTTAGGAGAAAATACCCAATGGGTCATTTTCTACAGATTTTTTCCGTGATGCGGGATGTGGGACACCCCTTAATAGCGTTTTTCTCGAAAATGAGTTTTTTAAATTGGCGAACACGATAACTCAAAAACTAATCAACGAATTGACTTAATTTTTTATGAGGATTCTCAATATGTGTAGCCTGTCGATGAACCACAGAAAACGGAATAAAACATTTTTCTCCCTATTATTATGAAAAATGAGTGAATTTTATATTAAAATATGAGATTTTTGGGTTTTCATGAAGCCATTTTCCGAAATTCGAGCTTTTTTTTTTTTCTATTTTTGTAATTCGTCGTCAAACTACAAGTCTAAGCTTTACAAAACTTATTGAATTTTCCCCATCAGACAATTTTATCGAGAGTTATCGTGTTCGCCGCCGCACTCCTAGACTTGGAAATGGATGGACGTCTACTCTTAGAACGCTCATATGTGTGGCTCTGTGCGACTGAAAATATTTTATTTTCGTACACAATGAATGTATAAAGCGATCCTAACATTTCACAAAAGATCTATTATTGCCTTACCTTCAAATTCGCAAAACAAAATAACATTCGTTTTGAGCGCTTTACACCAGACGCTCCTCTTAATAAACAATAAAATAAACGTTTTTTCCAAGCCATATGTATCTGAAGCTTACAATAACATTGAAGAAAACTGGATTTAATAATAAATATCGACTTATATTTCCATATGATACATACATAGAGCGTTCATATCTTCAATAAAGATATTTTAAATTAAATTCGCAAAAACTTTACTGAAGACATCAAGTCTCTTATTACTTTTTTGAAGAGTTGATTTTTCATGATTATTTCTAGGAGGATTTATACACTAAAATGATTATATCTGAAGATGTGTTATTTTATATTGAAAACTGCGTAAGGTGCGAACATTTGCGATGTCGGAGAAGAATCTTCCATTCATAAGAACGTGGTCGATTTAGTTCTCAGTTTGTTAACCAGGTGATCTCAAGAGTTGCGTTCATGTCTCAGATGAGGAGCTTTACTTTCTGCCGCGGGCTTCAAATGCACGTAACTTCCTTCTTTCTCATGAGAGGATCACGCTTCGTGAGGGCAGTGCACGTTAACGATGCTGTAGTTGTAGAAATGGCCGTTGATCCGCACGCATCCTTTTGCTGATCGTATGTTACTTGATTACGCGCTGGCGCATCTTGCCCAGCACTACAAAGCGGATTTCCAACTCGTTTGTTGTGCCGTCGCTCTAATAGAATGTATCTGCTCGATGCCCGCTTTTCAACACATTCTGGCCCGCCAAGCAAAGTTCCTACAATGCTACGGCTTTCAAGTTGCGAGTTTTTAGCTCATCGTGTAGGATTCGGTCGAACCCAGGGAAGCAAAGTGACTTGAAGTTCGATGTGCAAAGTTTTCAATCATAGTCTTTTTTCGTTACGGAAGCTTTGACCGATTGTTCCGATCCGCCTTTTCTTCCTGATTCTTCTTAACGTGGTGTTTTCTGGGCGGCTTATTGGGTTTGACCCAACCTCCTGAATTTCATACGCAATTTCGCACGAAATTTCGCACGGTGTTTCGTACGGAATTTCAAACGGAACTTCGCATGAAATTTTGCACGGAATTTCGCACGAAATTTCGCACGGAATTTCGCACGAAATTTCGCACGAAATTTCGCACAGAATTTCGCACGGATTTTCGCATGGAATTGCTCACGGAATTTCGTACGGAATTTCGCACGGAATTTCGCGTGGGACAGCCGTGCAGGGTTTCTTTGCCACATCACGTATTTAGTTCTTTCAACGGTGGGGTATGGGCGCTATAAACCCGCTCGCACCTTATCATTTCGTTTCTTCCTACAGATTAAATGTCATCAATAGACGCACAGGAAAGCATGAGATAGGAGCTTGTGAACACTGGGAAGTATTCACCATTTAACGACCAACCTTCGAAGTTGGTTTCGAAATTATGTGACCGTAAGAAAAGTTGTCGAACATATATTCCATTTTAAAAGTGTATATTCTTCGATTTTATAACATTTAATAAAAGAATGTTATCTATGAAGATATGAACGGTATTCTTTATTTTTTTTTTCTCATTTGTAAAATGGAATGGTAACTGATGAACTGGTTTTGTTTCTGACCATTCAATATTTTATTTATCAAATTTACATTATATTGAAGCATTTTCGAAAAATTAACGATTTTCATCAAATCCCCCCCCCCGCCAACAAAGTTTCTGGCTACACCATTGCGACTTCATCATTAGTTCTGCACAGTTTCGAAACCTTTAGGTTAATTATTTATTAGTTCATTAGTATATACAATTCATTAAGACTCAGTGTCAGTTGGACTTAAATTGTTAAATACCTAAATACGAAAGTCTAATATTTTTCTGAGATGCCAAGGATTACCTTAATTATAGTATACAAAAACGCTCAACATAGAACCGAATTAAATTGCAGTTGATGTAGCTTTCAATTTTTTGGTTAAATGCCCATGGTGCAACGTTTCGAACGTAAAACCTTTCGTCTTCAGTGAAAAGTAGGGCTGGAGCAGAAATTGGTTTTAATTTTCTCATAATACAAATATTTTGCGAATAATCGCTGGACTACAAATATTTTCTTTACCAAGTAGCATGAATATTAAATTTGTTTCCGTGAGCTCTGTTGCGTACTTTAAGTCAGAAATTGTTGTTTCTCTAGTTTTGTCTTAGGGTTTCTCTAGTTTTGTCTTCTGAAACCTACACAATTACATTACACACATCAAATTAGCTTGGACATTAACAAATATTTCAGAACTATGCTATATTTCCTCTTGATGAAGAAAAATTTACGTAAAAACTGTTTTTTATCCATTAACCCATTATAACCCAGGGGTTTCAAAAAATGAGCCAAATGCAGTTTTATCTGCAATTCTACCAAAAAATGTATCAAAGAGTATGGGAAAAATAAAATCACCGCTTGACATGGTTTTGAGAATGAAAATATCTCGTGCAAAAAATTTCGTACGCTTAAATAAAAACAACAAATTTTAAGTTGTTTGACATATTGCTTCGGATTTTCGGATAGACAACACTTCTTTTACACCTGTAGGAACGTTTTGTCACATAATGGAATTATTAGCACGAATTCCAATAATAAAATTCAATTAAATGTATTGACGACAAGAATCCAACATTATCGAAGAAACTGTAAATAATAACCAGAACAGCAGTTACAAAGAGAACTAAGCTATGAAACTGTAATAATGCTTCTTACATAGAAACGTGTTACGACAAATAATGAAATAATAGAAACATAACCTGACAATAAAATCACCCAAGCTCTCGGCTAACTTCCGATCAAAACCGAATGAAACATCACATACTTGGTGTGCTCTTGACTCGAGTAGTCCTTTTCGTTCCTTTCCGTTGTTTATTGGTTTGTGATATCCATGGGATTCACCGATCCCCTTTCCGAGCCAACAAGCCACGAGCCCACTTTTAACGATCATGTTTAGCTTAAATGACTGACCACGGCGACGAGAATGATTGCAGTGGAATTGGGTGGGCGGGCGGTAGGAACCCCTGTATGCGGAACAGAAGACAAAAAGTCAATTCACTTTGGCAGCGATGATAAAGCAGCTGCAGTGGATACAGAGTTTCGGAGATTGTCCCCGCGCTCTATGGAACACCTAACGAAATGAAGAATACCTACCCATGGAACTCAACAGAGCAAACGGAAAGCGGCCAGGCCAAGTTTCGTGATTCTCGAAACGCTGACAAATTGTTTGCAGAAATGGATGGTTGCATTTTGTCGTACGTTATTGTTGACAGTGGCGATTCCTCCCCATCGTTCCCTTTTGAGGGGAGGAAGCACTGGTCGCTGGGCTGATGAGGAACATTCTCAGGATACATTTACTTCGGTTGCAGTGAAAGGAAGGAGGAGATACATACGAACCCAAAGGCCAGGTACACTCTCACACTACAACGACCGGTTGACATCGGCCACGACGACAACGACAACGTAGTCGTGCTCGGTAACCCAACTGATAAATTGATCTACGACCAAAACAAGAGGAGAATGTTTGATTAATTATTTTTATACGAGAATAATGACTAGCTGGCACGATGGCGTGGCTTTGGTAATCATTTGGATGGAAACCGGCCACAAGTTGGACAAACCGTTTAACCTTTGCCGTGCTGCTCGAAAGGACGACACAAATTCCACCCGAAAGAAATCTGTCAGAAACAATCAAAAACCTGAAAACAAGCTCGCTGCATGCGATGCGATGGCAGTCGGCAAAATCATCGTGTTAACCTCGCTGAAAACAACAACCGAATCTGGAAACGTTTCAATCCCGCCCGATTTGGGCACGGATTTGCGCGCGCGAGGTTTTGGAGACTTCACTCCAGCTTGGGTTGAGTGTTGACAGCTGATGAAATGCAATTACAATGCGCTTTTCGCATTGCTTGACGTTGGTTGCTTTCGGAAGGTTTATTCCCAAAATGACGCGGTTGCTTGGATGGGGTGGTTGCGAATACTTACATTGCAGACGCTTGACTAGAAATATGTTGATTTCACGAGGGAAAGTATTTATAGGGAAACAATCATATAACGTTTATATGATCTGTTGTGAGGCTAGTTTTTACGTATGTAGTTATTGATGATTATTTACTGGTTTGTTGTTTTTACGTTCGCAAATTAATAGTAAAGTGTCTATTGCCAGAATTTATAAATTTTGAATTATTATTCGTTACTCATTGTACATTAAATTAAAGATTTTTTCGTTCAGCTAAATATTTTATGTAGAATTTTTTTGCGATACAATTTTTTTTCAACTTGTAGAGGTCATTAGCTTCTTCTTATAAGTTAGAACAATCTGACGCTTACTGACTATACGCTGTGCTGTCACCACTTTACTAATACTATGTGACTCTCCAAAACTTTGAGAATTTTCGTTGCCACTAGTTTACCATAAATTAGGATACACCCTATCGGATTGCATGAATTGTAATACTTGATCGCAAATTTGCAGTTTTCTCCACCACGAAATCATCCCTCAGCCGGTCACCGTTTACACTTTTTTTCGATTTTGACGCGTATAATCCTCCGATTTTACACGCTTTTGCCGACATTCTTTGACGCTGGATATCTCTGTCAGCCCGGCAGTCTTTTGCACTACCTACTGACCTACCAGCAGCGATCCGCTCAAGCCTTGAGAGATTGCTTGAGCAGTTTAAATCGTATCTCATTTTCGTCATGTCTAAATCAGATCTTTATTCTCTTTTTTTCTGTCAGCTGAAAACACTTTTTTTGGCTCGAAAAATTATTCCCAGTTTGGGCGCTTCATGTTGGCATGGTGTCTGTTGTTTTTAAGACATTCTGTGATGGACGTATTTAATTTTCCCTTACAACCATGCATACAGGAATGATGCATTTCTTGACTACAAAATCATTGAAAGGATTGTTGTTAAAGGTCGAGCCTTGAGAAATGTTATTATTCGGAACAATAACATTGTTCACACTTCTTTTTAATCGTTCCAAGTGAAATGGCCCAAGTTTCAACTTTGCTGTTTCGCCATATGGGATTTAAGCGATGAACATATTCTCTACGTTAATTGGAGGATTGGACGTTGGTTTTGAAGGTTTAGTGCATAATCTTCAAAAATCACAGGACCGATACACGTTGTGCTAAATTAATTACGAGTCTATCAAAAGTTTTATTGGATATTATTATTATTATCATTGTTTTTTTCTCTGTTTGTCTTTCTGATACAGAAAGGTTATGCCATAACTCAGAAAAACGTCAATCCAATCCTAGACAACTTTGTTGTCTTATATAGTTTTTCTGGATTTTAAAAGGGGCGTAGCCTGTGACATGCAGCGAGAGATACTTCACCCATGACACACCACACCATAATAATATTGTAACAAATGTTTGGAAACAGTCTTGGTCCAGTTTATAGAGTGAATTTTAGTTTCAGGATATGAAAAAGTTGAATAACATTGCTGCCTCCACTTTGATATGAAATATTTTAAAATATCTAGCCGTGCAAATGCTGCAATTTTATGAAAAATGTGTATCTTTTGCTATCCTGAAAATAAAATTCACATAAAAAATAAACTGAGAAGAAATTTTACATACATCGGTCATATTGTCCTTGTCGAATCCGTAGGAAATCTTTCAAGATAAGTTTGAACTTCAGGTCATTTTCGGTCCAAATTTTAGTTTACACCCGAACAGTGGTGAGAATGAATGAGGACAGGTAGTAGCTACAGGGGTCTTCTGAGAACGAGAAAAAGAAAAAGAGAGTGGCTAAATTCCTATATTCATTGATTTCAGGAAAAGATAGATAAGGGATATATAGAGGTGACCCCGGTACACGCCCAGACAATGTGTTCGATGTTGTGATAGCCGTCACCACAGCCCCGGACACCACTGAGCCCAATACGCCGGACATGTGTATCTAGCGTGTTATGGTTTGACATAAGTCTGGACATCACACGAACGAAGGCACGACCCATATCTATCCCTCTTGATCCAAAGTTTCGTATATACGTCCGAGACTATCAAACCTATCTTTTTTGGAAAAATCTCTAACCCTATGTGCGGGGTATGGAATCGAACCCAGGTGAGCTGCGTACAAGGTAATCGATGTATCAAATAAAACTATTTATATGCCAGTCCCCCCATCGACTGATACAAAACGAGCACGCGTATATTTATCTTCAAGACTATCAAATGTAGCCGCTTTCCTAGGATCCCATTGCTTCATGAAGTTAGCCAACTTTCGAGAGTTCTTTAATGAGTAATACTGATAAATTCGATGAATCAAATTGGTCCTTTATAAATGTCACCTTCTAAGGCACCCACCATTTGAGCCAATATATTCTGATTCCTGATTCCTGAAGGCACCCACCTTAGCTAAAGAGTCCGCCTTCTCTTTGCCGGAAATTGATCAATGAAGAGGGATCCAAACCACGGTAATCTGGAAAGATTTTTCAGATAAAGCACTCAGTAGCTCCTTCATTTTCTTTAAAAAAATATAAGAAAAAATATAAGGAGTGCTGTCAATGTTTCTTCGAGCCAATAGCGTCAATAGAACTGAGACTATCCGAAACGATGAAATAATGGTCTGCGAGTACTGAACCAATGACCGCTTTGATTTCAGAAGAAGACTGTTGACAATATCCTTTAATTTTATCAAAGTATTTGCCGCATTGTCTTTGTTTTTGTAGATAAAAATATGTGACGTGGAAAACCTGCCAACTTACCTCGACCCCGGGATAAGTTGGTGCTAGAAAATAAGCAATCTAATAGAGATTCAATTACTTCAAGGGGCCCTTATGGGATGTGCTGAATTTTCGAAATCCTTCAGGCGATTGGTCGAAGTAAATGTGCCCCGCATTGACGAGATTCAAAAGAAACAGATTTTCTTACTTTGGAGTGAATTCCAGAAATAAACTTTCCCCGCCTATGCCACATCCAACTTACCCTAACCGCATATTTTATAAAAAAATATTTAACAAATAATTTTTATTTGTGGATAGGTGCAATATTTATAAGGATACTGATAGGTCTTTTCACGCACTATCATAAAAATTTAATAATTCGGGAAATAGATTGAAAATTACCATAAATATCACAAAGCTTTTAAAATTTAGAAAATCTACTTAGCATACTAACTTCTCGAAAACACAATATCGCTCACGACTTCTACAAAACAAAACTTTTGCAACAAAAACACATTGGATAATGGGATTTACACAACTAGAGGTAGCGCTGTACGTCTAATAGAAACGGAGAAAAAGAAATTCCGCCAGCTTTCCCCAACCCCCAGCCAGCCCCGGTCTCCCCTATGCATATGCCATCACTGATCTCAATCAACAGTGGCAATGGCGGCATCACCTCGCACAAAGTTAATCCGTGCGCTGCATACCCCGCAGTGCTAAGCGAAACCCTGCACGAAAGGTTGTACTGTCCGGACGATATAGCCATGATGTTTCTCGTTCAATATTTGACCGACGAATGATTCAAACGGACTCGCGGCACCTCTATTTGTAGTTTACACGCTGGATATCTCTGTCAGCCCGGCAGTCTTTTGCACTACCTACTGACCTACCAGCAGCGATCCGCTCAAGCCTTGAGAGATTGCTTGAGCAGTTTAAATCGTATCTCATTTTCGTCATGTCTAAATCAGATCTTTATTCTCTTTTTTTCTGTCAGCTGAAAACACTTTTTTTGGCTCGAAAAATTATTCGAGAAATTGTACATTAAATTAAAGATTTTTTCGTTCAGCTAAATATTTTATGTAGAATTTTTTTGCGATACAATTTTTTTTCAACTTGTAGAGGTCATTAGCTTCTTCTTATAAGTTAGAACAATCTGACGCTTACTGACTATACGCTGTGCTGTCACCACTTTACTAATACTATGTGACTCTCCAAAACTTTGAGAATTTTCGTTGCCACTAGTTTACCATAAATTAGGATACACCCTATCGGATTGCATGAATTGTAATACTTGATCGCAAATTTGCAGTTTTCTCCACCACGAAATCATCCCTCAGCCGGTCACCGTTTACACTTTTTTTCGATTTTGACGCGTATAATCCTCCGATTTTACACGCTTTTGCCGACATTCTTTGACGCTGGATATCTCTGTCAGCCCGGCAGTCTTTTGCACTACCTACTGACCTACCAGCAGCGATCCGCTCAAGCCTTGAGAGATTGCTTGAGCAGTTTAAATCGTATCTCATTTTCGTCATGTCTAAATCAGATCTTTATTCTCTTTTTTTCTGTCAGCTGAAAACACTTTTTTTGGCTCGAAAAATTATTCCCAGTTTGGGCGCTTCATGTTGGCATGGTGTCTGTTGTTTTTAAGACATTCTGTGATGGACGTATTTAATTTTCCCTTACAACCATGCATACAGGAATGATGCATTTCTTGACTACAAAATCATTGAAAGGATTGTTGTTAAAGGTCGAGCCTTGAGAAATGTTATTATTCGGAACAATAACATTGTTCACACTTCTTTTTAATCGTTCCAAGTGAAATGGCCCAAGTTTCAACTTTGCTGTTTCGCCATATGGGATTTAAGCGATGAACATATTCTCTACGTTAATTGGAGGATTGGACGTTGGTTTTGAAGGTTTAGTGCATAATCTTCAAAAATCACAGGACCGATACACGTTGTGCTAAATTAATTACGAGTCTATCAAAAGTTTTATTGGATATTATTATTATTATCATTGTTTTTTTCTCTGTTTGTCTTTCTGATACAGAAAGGTTATGCCATAACTCAGAAAAACGTCAATCCAATCCTAGACAACTTTGTTGTCTTATATAGTTTTTCTGGATTTTAAAAGGGGCGTAGCCTGTGACATGCAGCGAGAGATACTTCACCCATGACACACCACACCATAATAATATTGTAACAAATGTTTGGAAACAGTCTTGGTCCAGTTTATAGAGTGAATTTTAGTTTCAGGATATGAAAAAGTTGAATAACATTGCTGCCTCCACTTTGATATGAAATATTTTAAAATATCTAGCCGTGCAAATGCTGCAATTTTATGAAAAATGTGTATCTTTTGCTATCCTGAAAATAAAATTCACATAAAAAATAAACTGAGAAGAAATTTTACATACATCGGTCATATTGTCCTTGTCGAATCCGTAGGAAATCTTTCAAGATAAGTTTGAACTTCAGGTCATTTTCGGTCCAAATTTTAGTTTACACCCGAACAGTGGTGAGAATGAATGAGGACAGGTAGTAGCTACAGGGGTCTTCTGAGAACGAGAAAAAGAAAAAGAGAGTGGCTAAATTCCTATATTCATTGATTTCAGGAAAAGATAGATAAGGGATATATAGAGGTGACCCCGGTACACGCCCAGACAATGTGTTCGATGTTGTGATAGCCGTCACCACAGCCCCGGACACCACTGAGCCCAATACGCCGGACATGTGTATCTAGCGTGTTATGGTTTGACATAAGTCTGGACATCACACGAACGAAGGCACGACCCATATCTATCCCTCTTGATCCAAAGTTTCGTATATACGTCCGAGACTATCAAACCTATCTTTTTTGGAAAAATCTCTAACCCTATGTGCGGGGTATGGAATCGAACCCAGGTGAGCTGCGTACAAGGTAATCGATGTATCAAATAAAACTATTTATATGCCAGTCCCCCCATCGACTGATACAAAACGAGCACGCGTATATTTATCTTCAAGACTATCAAATGTAGCCGCTTTCCTAGGATCCCATTGCTTCATGAAGTTAGCCAACTTTCGAGAGTTCTTTAATGAGTAATACTGATAAATTCGATGAATCAAATTGGTCCTTTATAAATGTCACCTTCTAAGGCACCCACCATTTGAGCCAATATATTCTGATTCCTGATTCCTGAAGGCACCCACCTTAGCTAAAGAGTCCGCCTTCTCTTTGCCGGAAATTGATCAATGAAGAGGGATCCAAACCACGGTAATCTGGAAAGATTTTTCAGATAAAGCACTCAGTAGCTCCTTCATTTTCTTTAAAAAAATATAAGAAAAAATATAAGGAGTGCTGTCAATGTTTCTTCGAGCCAATAGCGTCAATAGAACTGAGACTATCCGAAACGATGAAATAATGGTCTGCGAGTACTGAACCAATGACCGCTTTGATTTCAGAAGAAGACTGTTGACAATATCCTTTAATTTTATCAAAGTATTTGCCGCATTGTCTTTGTTTTTGTAGATAAAAATATGTGACGTGGAAAACCTGCCAACTTACCTCGACCCCGGGATAAGTTGGTGCTAGAAAATAAGCAATCTAATAGAGATTCAATTACTTCAAGGGGCCCTTATGGGATGTGCTGAATTTTCGAAATCCTTCAGGCGATTGGTCGAAGTAAATGTGCCCCGCATTGACGAGATTCAAAAGAAACAGATTTTCTTACTTTGGAGTGAATTCCAGAAATAAACTTTCCCCGCCTATGCCACATCCAACTTACCCTAACCGCATATTTTATAAAAAAATATTTAACAAATAATTTTTATTTGTGGATAGGTGCAATATTTATAAGGATACTGATAGGTCTTTTCACGCACTATCATAAAAATTTAATAATTCGGGAAATAGATTGAAAATTACCATAAATATCACAAAGCTTTTAAAATTTAGAAAATCTACTTAGCATACTAACTTCTCGAAAACACAATATCGCTCACGACTTCTACAAAACAAAACTTTTGCAACAAAAACACATTGGATAATGGGATTTACACAACTAGAGGTAGCGCTGTACGTCTAATAGAAACGGAGAAAAAGAAATTCCGCCAGCTTTCCCCAACCCCCAGCCAGCCCCGGTCTCCCCTATGCATATGCCATCACTGATCTCAATCAACAGTGGCAATGGCGGCATCACCTCGCACAAAGTTAATCCGTGCGCTGCATACCCCGCAGTGCTAAGCGAAACCCTGCACGAAAGGTTGTACTGTCCGGACGATATAGCCATGATGTTTCTCGTTCAATATTTGACCGACGAATGATTCAAACGGACTCGCGGCACCTCTATTTGTAGTTTACACGTATGTCATTGAGTCACTTAGGTGCGAGTATGTGCATTAGAGTGGCTCGTGGTTGTATGGGAAAACTTTAAAAAGAAATAAACTAGAGGCCACAGCACTTTTTGAGTTTCTTTTGTGGTCCCAAATGCCTGTGCAAAATTTGGTAGCGTTTGGTTGCTTCCCGGGTTTACGCATTGCGTTCAAAGTTTGTATGGGATTTCGTATGGGTAAATCAATTATTTTGCATTTACGTTAATAAAGACCGCTATTTCACTTAATATGAAAAACCATCTTTATAAAACTATAGCTCAAACCTTGGTTAACAACTTTGTCGAAGACGGTAACTATCTACGAGTTTTCAAAAAATAGTAATGACGATTTTAAAACTTATAGTTCAATTCAAATGCAGAAATTTATTATTTTTTCGAACACTGCCAGTGCACCACCAACATCGACATTTAAAAAATAAATAAATGAGAATATATTCATCGCAGAGATTTGGTATCTTCGAATTAAAAGTTTAGAATGAATTTCTGAATAACCTAAACGTAGTCAGAAACGGTTTGTGTGCTCCCCAGTCTCAACTTCAACTTTGAAGACCGACCTTTGCTGTGTAACTGGTCTAGTCACCAGGACCGGGCGCACGGGGGGGGGGGGGGTCTAGGGGTTCAATCCCCCTCCCCGTGAGCGTTTTGAATTACTTTTAAAAAATTTTTATTTTCCTGTCCAGGAAAAAAATAAACTGCAAACCGTTTGGACACATAAAATGTCATTTGAGCTCGGTCACTCTAGAAACAAGTCAATGAAGAAACCAAAGACGAAACTTTGCGGGGGTGGCTGGAAAGGGATGTATGTCAAGTTGGACGGTTTCTCTGAAGGATCGATTAACGTTTCGACAAGCTTAGATATTAGCAAAAGTAGTGAGTAGACAGCAGATGACGGTCAGAGGGCTAGCAACGGCAGTTAAGGAGGAAAAACACGAAGTTGGAGAAAATCGGGATATCGTTGTCTAGAAATTTTTTACCGCCGATTATTATTCCGTTAGAGTGGCAGCGAAATGGATCGCGAAAATTGGCATCGGTATAGGGTGAAATACTGCCGCCAAGAAGTTCTCAGCACCAGCTAGCAGATAAATAGGAACGACTAGCACCAAGAAGGATAAGAAACCCGGCGAAGGTGGTTGTAAACAGATGTAAATCCTTATGGTCGACACCCCCGGATCGGTTCATGTACCAACAGACATTTGCAGCAGACCTGAGCAGGTGAGATATATCGCGAAGGTTTGACAGCAAGTAAGGAAAAGTAGCTATGGATAAAAACATGACGATTAACGCAAAATAAAATAAGCAAGAACACAATCCTTGCTAAAGCAGTAGTTAACGGTTGCCCCGGATGGATGAGGATTACGAGATACAAGAGGTTTAAGTTTAGTCGGTTGGCTTAACGACTACTACAAACCAATCCGAATCCACCACGAGCCAGCATTCAACGCACAGTGGTCGGAAATGCCAAAAACGTCACTAGAGGCCAAACCATTGAATATATTCATAGGGTATCTTTGGAGGAATTGTTCGCAAGAATATTCCCCACAATCTGATAAAAATTAAATTGAGGCATGGCTTACTGTGATTGAACTAGAAAAAATAACTTTTTATACTGACGAGGTAGAAAGTTGGTGTCTTCGACAAAGTTTTATGAATGCTCATAATGAGTAATTTTGTTGAACAACTTGAGCTTGTAGGACTTAATGTTATCGATTTATAAAGCGTTTTCTAAGGCAAATCCCTTAAAATTAGCTTTTTAATATAGGTTTTTTCGCTGTGACTTTTCGCGCAAACGATGTTCCAGACAAATGTTGAGGTATTAAAACCACATAATATTGTTGAAGACTGCATGTAAAAATTAAATTATTATTGAAGACTGCATGTAAAAATATTGTTGAATAATGCATATAAATTTTTTACCTGAAATCGGCGGCGTGGTTCACACCTCTTGTAAAAATCCTAATTCGTTTTAGAGTTATTGAAGAATTTTAATTTTTTTTACACTAAGTTCAATTGCGTATAAGAGAGAAAAGTGCATACCAAAGTGGACGAGCAGGGACTATTTTCAATGTCCAAACTACGCATAATAAAGGTAAAAAATCAAACCCCTTGAGAATTTTCTGCGCACGGGCCTGCCACTCACAACTAAATATGGGAATAAATCCTTTTTTGAGCATATTTTTCTTATCCTGGATATCCGAAATATGCAAAAAAAAATAAATTTCATTTTAAATTTTGCACTTTCAGACCCCCCTAAGGAAAATTTAAACTAAATAATCAGAAAGGATTATGAGGCTAGGGACTAAAAAAGAATATTTCCTTAAAAAGAAAGAAAAATGTGTCCCGATTTTGTCAATGTCCCCGTTTTATCAGCCTAAAATTCACCAAGGGGCTGACAAAACGGGTCTTCACTATATAATAACTACATTTAATTAAAATCAGTTTTGGTGGTTGAAGCTGATGCGGAATGATTTTATGTTTAGAATGAATTTATAATAGAAACTAATTTAAAATTCATCCGTGTGGTATCCGGTGGTGGCTGAAATCTCTCGCAGTATTTCAGCGAAAAATTGACCCATTGGGTTTCTGTTCCCCATGTCGTAAAAGGCGACTAATAACAGCTGTACCGTCAAATGGTGATATAACATAGTACTCCAAGTTTCCTATCTCATGCCTCCACGTGAGTCTATCGAGGGCACGTAATCGTTAGACCGGCGTCGGCCGGGTGCTGTCAGCCTTCTGCTGTAGTATCGAAATGAGAGGGTGCCAACGGGCGGGCCTCAAAACCCCAATTTATGCCCCAATCCAAGGTGTGACGCGACCCATGCCTAGGGATGAATGGCCGGAGGGGGGGGGGGGGGCATCAACATTTCGAACCCCAGCCCTACGTAAAACTAGGACTGGGATCCGAAGTGATGACAAATACCAAGCCGCGCACGGAGCCTGTGGGGCACCAGGGCGCACCCCACAGTATTTTTGCACTTACCCTGTCAAGCGGGGCTCTGACAGGGTTGACTTTCTTTCCCTAGCTATTCGTGGGAACAAAACGGAAAACGCTAAGAACACTGTAAACATGAGTTTGAAGGAGATTGCGGATATGGAGATGGAAGAGGAGAAGGATTGCGCGGAAAGCAAACTTGGAGAGCTGCTGAATAGTGGTTCGTTGGAGGATGATGTGTCGTCTATTCTCAACTCTTCAGATAGAAAGGATGATCGGACAATGGCCAGGGAGAACACAGACCAGTCTGGCGGAGCAACTGGTGGGTCGGAGGGCTCCGAGAATATAATAAGAGGAACAGGAAGAACTCGTCACTTAAGTGAAGCGGCGAAGAAACGCTATGGGTGGCTGCTGAGAAACGGACACAAACCCGTTGAAGCACTAGAGTTGGCAAAAATCCTAATAGGGAAGGCTCCATCCAAGAGACAGCGTTCGACGGAAAAAGAGTCGCCTAACAATAATGGGTGCAGGAAGGAACCGCAGCCGAAAAAGATTAAGGGTCAGGATCCTAGACAGACACTACATAAAAAATTGAAAGGATTGTGTACAAGACACGACCACCGAAATTGAAAATGTGACATGGCTAGCGAACACCACGTGCACCATCATCGCATCAATATAGTATTATTTTTCAGGGCACGCACGCCTTACATTGTTACTTATAATGTTACTGTTAACTGGTAAAGATAGAGAATTGATTTTTTAACAGGCACAAATTTAAGACAAGCTAATAAAAGGGATTTTTGCATCATGTGTGAATATTTGTTTATATTATGATTCACTGGTAAAGGTACAGAATTAACAAGCGCAAACTAAATACAAATTAATAAAAGAAATTTTCTAATTGAATTATTTTTCCATTATGAATTCGTCCTAATAAGGACGGTTTGCTGATAACAATGTTTTGTGATACGGGACGAGAATCATTTGAAACGATTCGAGCCTTGCCTTCACTCACACACACAAGAATATTTTCCTTTCGCAGCTTATGTCAAATAAGCACTTTTTGAAACAATGTGATCTCTTTTATCAACTTTTTGGTGCAGATGGAAGACCATCCTTTTGTACGAAAAATAAAAATAGTTTCATCATTCTTTTTGGTGTTGCTTTCGTTTAAAGGCAGGGTTGCTAGATTCATTTATTTTACAAAAACCTTCTAGTTTGTTCATTATTAATTTGAACAATATTTGCTTATATTATGATTTACTGGTAAAGGTAAATAATCCTACCTTACCCTGCATAATCCCTCCTCCCTTACCCTGCAATACACAACAGAAGGGGGTGATACCATTATACAGCGAACTCTATGTACATATCAAGGACAAACTAACACGTGTCAGTTCTGTGAACAAACGGCACATTACGGATAACCCTGCCCAGAAACCGCTAAGAAAAGCTCATTTACAGAAAGAAATAACAACACTCAGTCTCAAATATCATTCCCTGAGCCACAAACGGCTGCCAAATTTGTGGCTGCTGTTCAAGCAATATTGACAACTGCGAAAGCCGCGTCAAGTACCACAAACTCAACAGCTAATTCCAGCAATGAGGGAGCTACTTGCAATGACGGAGGGTTCACGCTCGTGACCCGAAAGGGAAAGAAGTTAGGAACAACACCCGATCGCGAACATCAAGGCAGTAACCCCGATGATGACCCGGACATGTGCAAGACGACAGAGATATAAATGACCCCCATGCTGACGTGGATGCAAATATTTCCCCGACACGGAAACGGATCTCCGCGCGCAATGGCAAGTCTCGCGTACGGGATCGATCTTAGCATTAATTTTGTATTATTTTTATTGTTTACATCATGTGAATATATAAAAGACCCACGGCTCCGTGAAGCTAACGCCTTGAGCCGTGCCAAATAAACGAATTAAAAAAAGGTGCGCCAACGATAAGAGCCGAAGCAAAAACTGGGCCAAAAAAGGCCACGGGAACGTTGCACAGCACACAGCCTATGACTAGCTTTCGGCACAATAAATGGGACGAAGCATTGGCCCCAAAATCGACGGCAAAGAAACACCGAAAAAATGAGCAGCATTCGCTACATTAAAGTGAACCCTCACCATGCAAAAGGTGCCACAAGCGTCCTTGCTCGGAGGTTCATTAAAGAGCGACTAGACATCGCTCGTAGTCGTGGGCAAAAAAGCACAAAATCTTTGGCTTAAATTCCTCCGCTGACAAGATAGTACATGATAACGACTAGCCAATACCAAGAGCTACAGTTTTGATAAGCAGTAAAATTCTTGCCTATTACAGGATTCGTTCAACGAGTCATCGTTGCAATAACAGTGGAGGCACCGACGGCTAGGGGAAAGCATGAGATTGTGATCGCATCTGCCTACTTCCCTGGCGATGCGGATACAGCACCACCTTCTAAAATCGATGCCCTCATAAAGTACTGTAGAAGCACTAACAAGTCATTTATCATTGGATGTGATGCGAATGCACATCACACAATATGGAGTAGCACGGATATAAATACTAGAGGTGAGTACCTACTAGAATACCTGTCGTCAAATGATGTCAATGGATGTAACAAGGGAGTTGTACCTACATTTATGACCGCAGTTAGGAGCGAAGTACTGGACCTCACGTTATGCAGCGTTCAAATAATGGAAAAGATAAAGGGTTGGCACGTTTCTGACGAACCTAGTCTGTCGGATCACAGACACGTAATGTTCGCCATAGAAGCCAACAAAACTCACAGTGTAAAAACACAGGGTAATAAGGAAAACAAATTGGTGTGTATTCGGCTCACACCTGGTACAGTCGAAAAGAACGGGGAGTAAGATCAAATCTCCGGCAGATCTGGATAATGCGGCAAACGACCTACAAAAGAGGATCATAACCGCCTATAATAAAAGTTGCTCTCTTGTAACGAGGTCTGTATGTCGTGATGTTCCTTGGTGGACTGAAAATCTAGCAACTCTTAGGAAGGAAGCTAGGCGCCCGTTCAATAAAGCGAAGATTACAGGTAACTGGTCAAAATGTATTTTGCCTCTATTATCCTCAATACCAAAAGTACGATAACGATCCAAGCGCCTTTTCAAGTTACTTTGCTATAGTAGCTTTATTATATGAAGTAACAGGTTCTTATGTTCAGCAATGTTGAAGTCTATACAATTTCACGCAAGTTTCTCGTTAACTATGTATCGATATTTTGCTTTTACAAAAAGATATAATAAATTTTCCGAATTATATACTCATGACAAAATACTAACATAATCGGTTTTGTGGGGTACATTTGTACCCCAGACAAACTTTAAGCGGGCACTGTTAGGTTGGTCAAATGACACAAATAGGTTGCACATGCTTTAATGGAAGTTTAATAATCAATTTGATTTATGATAAGGTTTGCTTGCAGTTAAAATAAACGGAATAACAGGGATTGCAAATAGCTCTGGGGTACAAATATATCCCACAAAACCATTCTAGGGTTAATGTAGTAATAATCTGGTATCGCTGCAGGGAACTGGTTCGAACCCGGGAGTTGGTTAGCATCCGGGAACTGATTCGGATCCGGGAACTGGTCCTGATCTAGACTGAACTAGTTCGGAGCTGATCCGGATCCGTGGTCTGTCCCGGATTCAGGGTCTAGGTCTGGGCCTAGATCAGAACCGGTACAAAGCATCGTAACGATTTTAAATATTCATTTCACTATACTACTTGCCCAGTAATACAATCAATAATTCCGGCTGACTTCTACCAATATTGAGGCAGATTCTATTCTGAATTCCAATAGAAATCCGCCAGATTTCTGGTTGGTTTGATTCGATACTAATTCTATCATAGAAATCGACCGAATCGTCCTGTATGTAGGATACAGACGAAGTTGACACATACTGAAAAAATGTTCGGTTGTGTGATACACATACATGTACAGCTACCGAAATTGGTCAATCTGCCGTTTATTATCTTTGCGGTAATATGGGTTCAATACAGCAATGCGCAATTGCTTGGTCTGTTACCAAAAAGATAACAGAATCTTACCCAAAAGTAATAGAAACGTATCCGTTGGATTTTGGGAGTACAAGGCTTTTCGATTTAATTTGAGATTGTTTTTAGTATTGATCCTTCTATTCGATAAACTTCTGAAAATGTAGGTAGAAGACAATAGACCCTAATATACGTTAATTGATTAATTGTATGCAAATTAATTAAAAAAAAATGTCGAAATTGTTTATTTCACTTTCTAGAATACATATAATTAAATAGATGCCAATTCCAGAAACAGCCGTCCTCTTCCGACATCAACCACTCGTAAAAATTTGTCATCACCCATAA